>NC_060183.1:83858936-83943936 GCF_021184085.1 Oncorhynchus gorbuscha | reverse complement strand
TCACCTGACCGTGTAGTTGGTGACTAGTTAATCACCTGACCATGTAGTTGGTGACTAGTTAATCACCTGACCGTGTAGTTGGTGACTAGTTAATCACCTGACCATGTAGTTGGTGACTAGTTAATCACCTGACCGTGTAGTTGGTGACTAGTTAATCACCTGACCATATAGTTGGTGACTAGTTAATCACCTGACCATGTAGTTGGTGACTAGTTAGTTAATCACCTGACCATGTAGTTGGTGACTAGTTAATCACCTGACCATGTAGTTGGTGACTAGTTAATCACCTGACCATGTAGTTGGTGACTAGTTAATCACCTGACCATGTAGTTGGTGACTAGTTAATCACCTGACCATGTAGTTGGTGACTAGTTAATCACCTGACCATGTAATTGGTGACTAGTTAACCACCTGACCATGTAATTGGTGACTAGTTAATCACCTGACCATGTAGTTGGTGACTAGTTAATCACCTGACCGTGTAGTTGGTGACTAGTTAATCACCTGACCATGTAGTTGGTGACTAGTTAATCACCTGACCGTGTAGTTGGTGACTAGTTAATCACCTGACCATGTAGTTGGTGACTAGTTAATCACCTGACCGTGTAGTTGGTGACTAGTTAATCACCTGACCATATAGTTGGTGACTAGTTAATCACCTGACCATGTAGTTGGTGACTAGTTAGTTAATCACCTGACCATGTAGTTGGTGACTAGTTAATCACCTGACCATGTAGTTGGTGACTAGTTAATCACCTGACCATGTAGTTGGTGACTAGTTAATCACCTGACCATGTAGTTGGTGACTAGTTAATCACCTGACCATGTAATTGGTGACTAGTTAACCACCTGACCATGTAATTGGTGACTAGTTAATCACCTGACCATGTAGTTGGTGACTAGTTAATCACCTGACCATGTAGTTGGTGACTAGTTAATCACCTGACCATGTAGTTGGTGACTAGTTAATCACCTGACCATGTAGTTGGTGACTAGTTAATAACCTGACCATGTAGTTGGTGACTAGTTAATCACCTGACCATGTAGTTGGTGACTAGTTAGTTAATCACCTGACCATGTAATTGGTGACTAGTTAATCACCGGACCATGTAGTTGGTGACTAGTTAGTTAATCACCTGACCATGTAGTTGGTGACTAGTTAGTTAATCACCTGACCATATAGTTGGTGACTAGTTAGTTAATCACCTGACCATGTAGTTGGTGACTAGTTTAATCACCTGACCATGTAGTTGGTGACTAGTTAGTTAATCACCTGACCATGTAATTGGTGACTAGTTAATCACCTGACCATGTAGTTGGTGACTAGTTAGTTAATCACCTGACCATGTAGTTGGTGACTAGTTAGTTAATCACCTGACCATGTAGTTGGTGACTAGTTAGTTAATCACCTGACCGTGTAGTTGGTGACTAGTTAATCACCTGACCATGTAGTTGGTGACTAGTTAGTTAATCACCTGACCATGTAGTTGGTGACTAGTTAGTTAATCACCTGACCATGTAGTTGGTGACTAGTTAATCACCTGACCATGTAGTTGGTGACTAGTTAGTTAATCACCTGACCATGTAGTTGGTGACTAGTTAGTTAATCACCTGACCATGTAGTTGGTGACTAGTTAATCACCTGACCATGTAGTTGGTGACTAGTTAATCACCTGACCGTGTAGTTGGTGACTAGTTAGTTAATCACCTGACCATGTAGTTGGTGACTAGTTAGTTAATCACCTGACCATGTAGTTGGTGACTAGTTAGTTAATCACCTGACCATGTAGTTGGTGACTAGTTAATCATCTGACCGTGTAGTTGGTGACTAGTTAATCACCTGACCATGTAGTTGGTGACTAGTTAATCACCTGACCATGTAGTTGGTGACTAGTTAATCACCTGACCGTGTAGTTGGTGACTAGTTAATCACCTGACCATGTAGTTGGTGACTAGTTAATCACCTGACCATGTAGTTGGTGACTAGTTAATCACCTGACCATGTAGTTGGTGACTAGTTAATCACCTGACCATGTAGTTGGTGACTAGTTAGTTAATCACCTGACCATGTAATTGGTGACTAGTTAATCACCTGACCATGTAGTTGGTGACTAGTTAATCACCTGACCATGTAGTTGGTGACTAGTTAATCACCTGACCATGTAGTTGGTGACTAGTTAATCACCTGACCATGTAGTTGGTGACTAGTTAATCACCTGACCATGTAGTTGGTGACTAGTTAATCACCTGACCATGTAGTTGGTGACTAGTTAATCACCTGACCATGTAATTGGTGACTAGTTAATCACCTGACCATGTAGTTGGTGACTAGTTAATCACCTGACCATGTAGTTGGTGACTAGTTAGTTAATCACCTGACCGTGTAGTTGGTGACTAGTTAATCACCTGACCATGTAGTTGGTGACTAGTTAATCACCTGACCATGTAGTTGGTGACTAGTTAATCACCTGACCATGTAGTTGGTGACTAGTTAGTTAATCACCTGACCATATAGTTGGTGACTAGTTAGTTAATCACCTGACCATGTAGTTGGTGACTAGTTTAATCACCTGACCATGTAGTTGGTGACTAGTTAGTTAATCACCTGACCATATAGTTGGTGACTAGTTAGTTAATCACCTGACCATGTAGTTGGTGACTAGTTTAATCACCTGACCATGTAGTTGGTGACTAGTTAGTTAATCACCTGACCATGTAATTGGTGACTAGTTAATCACCTGACCATGTAGTTGGTGACTAGTTAGTTAATCACCTGACCATGTAGTTGGTGACTAGTTAGTTAATCACCTGACCATGTAGTTGGTGACTAGTTAGTTAATCACCTGACCGTGTAGTTGGTGACTAGTTAATCACCTGACCATGTAGTTGGTGACTAGTTAGTTAATCACCTGACCATGTAGTTGGTGACTAGTTAGTTAATCACCTGACCATGTAGTTGGTGACTAGTTAATCACCTGACCATGTAGTTGGTGACTAGTTAGTTAATCACCTGACCATGTAGTTGGTGACTAGTTAGTTAATCACCTGACCATGTAGTTGGTGACTAGTTAATCACCTGACCATGTAGTTGGTGACTAGTTAATCACCTGACCATGTAGTTGGTGACTAGTTAGTTAATCACCTGACCATGTAGTTGGTGACTAGTTAGTTAATCACCTGACCATGTAGTTGGTGACTAGTTAGTTAATCACCTGACCATGTAGTTGGTGACTAGTTAATCATCTGACCGTGTAGTTGGTGACTAGTTAATCACCTGACCATGTAGTTGGTGACTAGTTAATCACCTGACCATGTAGTTGGTGACTAGTTAATCACCTGACCGTGTAGTTGGTGACTAGTTAATCACCTGACCATGTAGTTGGTGACTAGTTAATCACCTGACCATGTAGTTGGTGACTAGTTAATCACCTGACCATGTAGTTGGTGACTAGTTAATCACCTGACCATGTAGTTGGTGACTAGTTAGTTAATCACCTGACCATGTAATTGGTGACTAGTTAATCACCTGACCATGTAGTTGGTGACTAGTTAATCACCTGACCATGTAGTTGGTGACTAGTTAATCACCTGACCATGTAGTTGGTGACTAGTTAATCACCTGACCATGTAGTTGGTGACTAGTTAATCACCTGACCATGTAGTTGGTGACTAGTTAATCACCTGACCATGTAGTTGGTGACTAGTTAATCACCTGACCATGTAATTGGTGACTAGTTAATCACCTGACCATGTAGTTGGTGACTAGTTAATCACCTGACCATGTAGTTGGTGACTAGTTAGTTAATCACCTGACCGTGTAGTTGGTGACTAGTTAATCACCTGACCATGTAGTTGGTGACTAGTTAATCACCTGACCATGTAGTTGGTGACTAGTTAATCACCTGACCATGTAGTTGGTGACTAGTTAGTTAATCACCTGACCATATAGTTGGTGACTAGTTAGTTAATCACCTGACCATGTAGTTGGTGACTAGTTTAATCACCTGACCATGTAGTTGGTGACTAGTTAGTTAATCACCTGACCATGTAGTTGGTGACTAGTTAGTTAATCACCTGACCATATAGTTGGTGACTAGTTAGTTAATCACCTGACCATGTAGTTGGTGACTAGTTTAATCACCTGACCATGTAGTTGGTGACTAGTTAGTTAATCACCTGACCATGTAATTGGTGACTAGTTAATCACCTGACCATGTAGTTGGTGACTAGTTAGTTAATCACCTGACCATGTAGTTGGTGACTAGTTAGTTAATCACCTGACCATGTAGTTGGTGACTAGTTAGTTAATCACCTGACCATGTAGTTGGTGACTAGTTAATCACCTGACCATGTAGTTGGTGACTAGTTAGTTAATCACCTGACCATGTAGTTGGTGACTAGTTAGTTAATCACCTGACCGTGTAGTTGGTGACTAGTTAATCACCTGACCATGTAGTTGGTGACTAGTTAGTTAATCACCTGACCATGTAGTTGGTGACTAGTTAGTTAATCACCTGACCATGTAGTTGGTGACTAGTTAATCACCTGACCATGTAGTTGGTGACTAGTTAGTTAATCACCTGACCGTGTAGTTGGTGACTAGTTAATCACCTGACCATGTAATTGGTGACTAGTTAATCACCTGACCATGTAGTTGGTGACTAGTTAATCACCTGACCATGTAGTTGGTGACTAGTTAGTTAATCACCTGACCATGTAGTTGGTGACTAGTTAATCACCTGACCATGTAGTTGGTGACTAGTTAGTTAATCACCTGACCATGTAGTTGGTGACTAGTTAATCACCTGACCATGTAGTTGGTGACTAGTTAGTTAATCACCTGACCATGTAGTTGGTGACTAGTTAGTTAATCACCTGACCATGTAGTTGGTGACTAGTTAATCACCTGACCATGTAGTTGGTGACTAGTTAGTTAATCACCTGACCATGTAGTTGGTGACTAGTTAGTTAATCACCTGACCATGTAGTTGGTGACTAGTTAATCACCTGACCATGTAGTTGGTGACTAGTTAATCACCTGACCATGTAGTTGGTGACTAGTTAATCACCTGACCATGTAGTTGGTGACTAGTTAGTTAATCACCTGACCATGTAGTTGGTGACTAGTTAGTTAATCACCTGACCATGTAGTTGGTGACTAGTTAGTTAATCACCTGACCATGTAGTTGGTGACTAGTTAATCACCTGACCATGTAGTTGGTGACTAGTTAATCACCTGACCATGTAGTTGGTGACTAGTTAATCACCTGACCATGTAGTTGGTGACTAGTTAATCACCTGACCATGTAGTTGGTGACTACTTTAATCACCTGACCATGTAGTTGGTGACTAGTTAATCACCTGACCATGTAGTTGGTGACTAGTTAATCACCTGACCAAATAGTTTGTGACTAGTTAATCACCTGACCATGTAGTTGGTGACTAGTTAGTTAATCACCTGACCATGTAGTTGGTGACTAGTTAATCACCTGACCATGTAGTTGGTGACTAGTTAATCACCTGACCATGTAGTTGGTGACTAGTTAATCACCTGACCATGTAGTTGGTGACTAGTTAATCACCTGACCATGTAGTTGGTGACTAGTTAATCACCTGACCATGTAATTGGTGACTAGTTAATCACCTGACCATGTAATTGGTGACTAGTTAATCACCTGACATGTAATTGGTGTAGTTTGGTGACTAGTTAATCACCTGACCATGTAATTGGTGACTAGTTAATCACCTGACCATGTAATTGGTGACTAGTTAATCACCTGACCATGTAGTTGGTGACTAGTTAATCACCTGACCATGTAGTTGGTGACTAGTTAATCACCTGACATGTAGTTGGTGACTAGTTAATCACCTGACCATGTAGTTGGTGACTAGTTAATCACCTGACCATGTAGTTGGTGACTAGTTAATCACCTGACCGTGTAGTTGGTGACTAGTTAATCACCTGACCATATAGTTGGTGACTAGTTAATCACCTGACCATGTAGTTGGTGACTAGTTAGTTAATCACCTGACCATGTAGTTGGTGACTAGTTAATCACCTGACCATGTAGTTGGTGACTAGTTAATCACCTGACCATGTAGTTGGTGACTAGTTAATCACCTGACCATGTAGTTGGTGACTAGTTAATCACCTGACCATGTAGTTGGTGACTAGTTAATCACCTGACCATGTAATTGGTGACTAGTTAATCACCTGACCATGTAATTGGTGACTAGTTAATCACCTGACCATGTAGTTGGTGACTAGTTAATCACCTGACCATGTAGTTGGTGACTAGTTAATCACCTGACCATGTAGTTGGTGACTAGTTAATCACCTGACCATGTAGTTGGTGACTAGTTAATCACCTGACCATGTAGTTGGTGACTAGTTAATCACCTGACCATGTAGTTGGTGACTAGTTAATCACCTGACCATATAGTTGGTGACTAGTTAATCACCTGACCATGTAGTTGGTGACTAGTTAGTTAATCACCTGACCATGTAGTTGGTGACTAGTTAATCACCTGACCATGTAGTTGGTGACTAGTTAATCACCTGACCATGTAGTTGGTGACTAGTTAATCACCTGACCATGTAGTTGGTGACTAGTTAATCACCTGACCATGTAATTGGTGACTAGTTAATCACCTGACCATGTAATTGGTGACTAGTTAATCACCTGACCATGTAGTTGGTGACTAGTTAATCACCTGACCATGTAGTTGGTGACTAGTTAATCACCTGACCATGTAGTTGGTGACTAGTTAATCACCTGACCATGTAGTTGGTGACTAGTTAATCACCTGACCATGTAGTTGGTGACTAGTTAATCACCTGACCATGTAGTTGGTGACTAGTTAGTTAATCACCTGACCATGTAATTGGTGACTAGTTAATCACCTGACCATGTAGTTGGTGACTAGTTAGTTAATCACCTGACCATGTAGTTGGTGACTAGTTAGTTAATCACCTGACCATATAGTTGGTGACTAGTTAGTTAATCACCTGACCATGTAGTTGGTGACTAGTTTAATCACCTGACCATGTAGTTGGTGACTAGTTAGTTAATCACCTGACCATGTAATTGGTGACTAGTTAATCACCTGACCATGTAGTTGGTGACTAGTTAGTTAATCACCTGACCATGTAGTTGGTGACTAGTTAGTTAATCACCTGACCATGTAGTTGGTGACTAGTTAGTTAATCACCTGACCATGTAGTTGGTGACTAGTTAATCACCTGACCATGTAGTTGGTGACTAGTTAGTTAATCACCTGACCATGTAGTTGGTGACTAGTTAGTTAATCACCTGACCATGTAGTTGGTGACTAGTTAATCACCTGACCATGTAGTTGGTGACTAGTTAGTTAATCACCTGACCATGTAGTTGGTGACTAGTTAGTTAATCACCTGACCATGTAGTTGGTGACTAGTTAATCACCTGACCATGTAGTTGGTGACTAGTTAATCACCTGACCGTGTAGTTGGTGACTAGTTAGTTAATCACCTGACCATGTAGTTGGTGACTAGTTAGTTAATCACCTGACCATGTAGTTGGTGACTAGTTAGTTAATCACCTGACCATGTAGTTGGTGACTAGTTAATCATCTGACCATGTAGTTGGTGACTAGTTAATCACCTGACCATGTAGTTGGTGACTAGTTAATCACCTGACCATGTAGTTGGTGACTAGTTAATCACCTGACCATGTAGTTGGTGACTAGTTAATCACCTGACCATGTAGTTGGTGACTAGTTAATCACCTGACCATGTAGTTGGTGACTAGTTAATCACCTGACCATGTAGTTGGTGACTAGTTAATCACCTGACCATGTAGTTGGTGACTAGTTAGTTAATCACCTGACCATGTAATTGGTGACTAGTTAATCACCTGACCATGTAGTTGGTGACTAGTTAATCACCTGACCATGTAGTTGGTGACTAGTTAATCACCTGACCATGTAGTTGGTGACTAGTTAATCACCTGACCATGTAGTTGGTGACTAGTTAATCACCTGACCATGTAGTTGGTGACTAGTTAATCACCTGACCATGTAGTTGGTGACTAGTTAATCACCTGACCATGTAATTGGTGACTAGTTAATCACCTGACCATGTAGTTGGTGACTAGTTAATCACCTGACCATGTAGTTGGTGACTAGTTAGTTAATCACCTGACCGTGTAGTTGGTGACTAGTTAATCACCTGACCATGTAGTTGGTGACTAGTTAATCACCTGACCATGTAGTTGGTGACTAGTTAATCACCTGACCATGTAGTTGGTGACTAGTTAGTTAATCACCTGACCATATAGTTGGTGACTAGTTAGTTAATCACCTGACCATGTAGTTGGTGACTAGTTTAATCACCTGACCATGTAGTTGGTGACTAGTTAGTTAATCACCTGACCATATAGTTGGTGACTAGTTAGTTAATCACCTGACCATGTAGTTGGTGACTAGTTTAATCACCTGACCATGTAGTTGGTGACTAGTTAGTTAATCACCTGACCATGTAATTGGTGACTAGTTAATCACCTGACCATGTAGTTGGTGACTAGTTAGTTAATCACCTGACCATGTAGTTGGTGACTAGTTAGTTAATCACCTGACCATGTAGTTGGTGACTAGTTAGTTAATCACCTGACCGTGTAGTTGGTGACTAGTTAATCACCTGACCATGTAGTTGGTGACTAGTTAGTTAATCACCTGACCATGTAGTTGGTGACTAGTTAGTTAATCACCTGACCATGTAGTTGGTGACTAGTTAATCACCTGACCATGTAGTTGGTGACTAGTTAGTTAATCACCTGACCATGTAGTTGGTGACTAGTTAGTTAATCACCTGACCATGTAGTTGGTGACTAGTTAATCACCTGACCATGTAGTTGGTGACTAGTTAATCACCTGACCGTGTAGTTGGTGACTAGTTAGTTAATCACCTGACCATGTAGTTGGTGACTAGTTAGTTAATCACCTGACCATGTAGTTGGTGACTAGTTAGTTAATCACCTGACCATGTAGTTGGTGACTAGTTAATCATCTGACCGTGTAGTTGGTGACTAGTTAATCACCTGACCATGTAGTTGGTGACTAGTTAATCACCTGACCATGTAGTTGGTGACTAGTTAATCACCTGACCGTGTAGTTGGTGACTAGTTAATCACCTGACCATGTAGTTGGTGACTAGTTAATCACCTGACCATGTAGTTGGTGACTAGTTAATCACCTGACCATGTAGTTGGTGACTAGTTAATCACCTGACCATGTAGTTGGTGACTAGTTAGTTAATCACCTGACCATGTAATTGGTGACTAGTTAATCACCTGACCATGTAGTTGGTGACTAGTTAATCACCTGACCATGTAGTTGGTGACTAGTTAATCACCTGACCATGTAGTTGGTGACTAGTTAATCACCTGACCATGTAGTTGGTGACTAGTTAATCACCTGACCATGTAGTTGGTGACTAGTTAATCACCTGACCATGTAGTTGGTGACTAGTTAATCACCTGACCATGTAATTGGTGACTAGTTAATCACCTGACCATGTAGTTGGTGACTAGTTAATCACCTGACCATGTAGTTGGTGACTAGTTAGTTAATCACCTGACCGTGTAGTTGGTGACTAGTTAATCACCTGACCATGTAGTTGGTGACTAGTTAATCACCTGACCATGTAGTTGGTGACTAGTTAATCACCTGACCATGTAGTTGGTGACTAGTTAGTTAATCACCTGACCATATAGTTGGTGACTAGTTAGTTAATCACCTGACCATGTAGTTGGTGACTAGTTTAATCACCTGACCATGTAGTTGGTGACTAGTTAGTTAATCACCTGACCATGTAGTTGGTGACTAGTTAGTTAATCACCTGACCATATAGTTGGTGACTAGTTAGTTAATCACCTGACCATGTAGTTGGTGACTAGTTTAATCACCTGACCATGTAGTTGGTGACTAGTTAGTTAATCACCTGACCATGTAATTGGTGACTAGTTAATCACCTGACCATGTAGTTGGTGACTAGTTAGTTAATCACCTGACCATGTAGTTGGTGACTAGTTAGTTAATCACCTGACCATGTAGTTGGTGACTAGTTAGTTAATCACCTGACCATGTAGTTGGTGACTAGTTAATCACCTGACCATGTAGTTGGTGACTAGTTAGTTAATCACCTGACCATGTAGTTGGTGACTAGTTAGTTAATCACCTGACCGTGTAGTTGGTGACTAGTTAATCACCTGACCATGTAGTTGGTGACTAGTTAGTTAATCACCTGACCATGTAGTTGGTGACTAGTTAGTTAATCACCTGACCATGTAGTTGGTGACTAGTTAATCACCTGACCATGTAGTTGGTGACTAGTTAATCACCTGACCATGTAGTTGGTGACTAGTTAATCACCTGACCGTGTAGTTGGTGACTAGTTAATCACCTGACCATATAGTTGGTGACTAGTTAATCACCTGACCATGTAGTTGGTGACTAGTTAGTTAATCACCTGACCATGTAGTTGGTGACTAGTTAATCACCTGACCATGTAGTTGGTGACTAGTTAATCACCTGACCATGTAGTTGGTGACTAGTTAATCACCTGACCATGTAGTTGGTGACTAGTTAATCACCTGACCATGTAGTTGGTGACTAGTTAATCACCTGACCATGTAGTTGGTGACTAGTTAATCACCTGACCATGTAGTTGGTGACTAGTTAGTTAATCACCTGACCATGTAGTTGGTGACTAGTTAATCACCTGACCATGTAGTTGGTGACTAGTTAATCACCTGACCATGTAGTTGGTGACTAGTTAATCACCTGACCATGTAGTTGGTGACTAGTTAATCACCTGACCATGTAGTTGGTGACTAGTTAATCACCTGACCGTGTAGTTGGTGACTAGTTAATCACCTGACCATATAGTTGGTGACTAGTTAATCACCTGACCATGTAATTGGTGACTAGTTAATCACCTGACCATGTAATTGGTGACAAGTTAATCACCTGACCATGTAATTGGTGACTAGTTAATCACCTGACCATGTAGTTGGTGACTAGTTAATCACCTGACCGTGTAGTTGGTGACTAGTTAATCACCTGACCATGTAGTTGGTGACTAGTTAGTTAATCACCTGACCATGTAGTTGGTGACTAGTTAATCACCTGACCATGTAGTTGGTGACTAGTTAATCACCTGACCATGTAGTTGGTGACTAGTTAATCACCTGACCATGTAGTTGGTGACTAGTTAGTTAATCACCTGACCATGTAATTGGTGACTAGTTAATCACCTGACCATGTAGTTGGTGACTAGTTAATCACCTGACCATGTAGTTGGTGACTAGTTAGTTAATCACCTGACCGTGTAGTTGGTGACTAGTTAATCACCTGACCATGTAGTTGGTGACTAGTTAATCACCTGACCGTGTAGTTGGTGACTAGTTAATCACCTGACCATGTAATTGGTGACTAGTTAATCACCTGACCATGTAATTGGTGACTAGTTAATCACCTGACCATGTAATTGGTGACTAGTTAATCACCTGACCATGTAGTTGGTGACTAGTTAATCACCTGACCGTGTAGTTGGTGACAGACCCACTCCAAAAGGCTTTTGGAGCCATCATCGACTCAGTGGGTTTGTCCAACATGTCTCTAATCACCTCACAGTCATACGCTGGACCTAGTTTTGTCCCATGGAATAAATGTTGTGATCTTAATGTTTTCCTCATAATCCTGGACTATCAGACCACCATTTTATTACGTTTGCAATTGCAACAAATAATCTGCTCAGACCCCAACCAAGGAACATCAAAAGTTGGTGCTAGTTAATCACAGACAACACAAAGATTCCTTGATGCCCTTCCAGACTCCCTCTAACCCAAGGACGCCAGAGGACAAAAATCCGTTAATCACCTAACTGAGGATCTCAATTTAACTAGTTAATCACCTAGATGCAGTTGCACTAAAAACTAAAAATGTCTCATAAGAAACTAGCTCCCTGGTACACAGAAAATACCCGAGCTCTGAAGCAAGCTTCCAGAAAATTGGGAAGTTAGAAATGGCGCCACACCAAGTTGGGAAGTCTTCACCTAGCTTGGAAGGATGGTGACTAGTTAATCACCGAAGAGTTGGTGACTGTTCGATCATCCTATTTTTCTAACTTAATTGAGGAAAATAAGAACAATCGAAATTCCTTTTTGATACTGTGGCAAAGCTAAGTAAAAAGCAGCATTCCCAAGAGAGGATGACTTAATCACACTTTAGCAGTGATAAATTCATGAACTAGTTTGAGGAAAAGATTATGATTATTAGAAAGCAAATTACGGACCCTCTTTAAACCTGCGTATTCTCCAAACCTCAGTTGTCCTGAGTCTGCACAACTCTGCCAGGAGTTGGGATCAAGTTAACACCTGACCAAGTGTTTTAGTACTATATCTCTTGACACAATGATGAAAATAATCATGGCCTCTAAACCTTCAAGCTGTATACTGGACCCTATTCCAACTAAACTACTGACCAAGAGCTGCTGACTGTGCTTAATCCCTCCTATAGTTGAACATAATAAACGGCTCTCTATCCACTGGATGTGTACCAAACTCACTAAAAGTGGCAGTAATAAAGGTGACTCTTGAAAAAGCCAAACCTTGACCCAGAAAATATAAAAAACTTGGTGACTAATCTTAATTCACTCTCAAAGATTTTAGAGAAGGTGACTAGCAACTAATGCCTTCCTGAAGACAAACAATGTATACGAAATGCTTCAGTCTGGTTTTAGACCCCATCATAGCACTGAGACGGCACTTGTGAAGGTGGTAAATGACATTTTGATGGCATCGGACCGAGGCTCTGCATCTGTCCTCGTGCTCCTAGACCTTAGTGCTGCTTTTGATACCATCGATCACCACATTAGTTTTGAGAGATTGGAAATCAAATTGGTCTACACGGACATGTTCTGCCTGGTTTAGGTCTTATCACCGGAAAGATATCAGTTTGTCTCTGTGAATGGTTTGTCCTCTGACAAATCAACTGTAGTTGGTGGTGTTAATCAAGGTTCTGTTTTAGGACCACTATTGTTTTCACTATATATTTTAGTTGGGGATGTTATTCGAAAACATAATGTAAACTTTCACTGCTATTGGATGACACACAGCTTAATTTCAATGACCATGTAGTTGGTGACCAAAAGTGCCCTCACCTAGAAGCATGTGTTTCAGACATAGTTAATGGATGGCTGCAAACTTTGACTATTAAACTCGGACAAAACAGAGATGCTTGTTCTAGGTCCCAAGAAACAAAGAGATCTTCTGTTGAATCTGACAATTAATCTTAATGGTTGTACAGTTCTCAAATAAAACTGTGAAGGACCTCGTTAATCACCTGACCCTGATCTTCTTTTGAAGAACATATCAAGACCATTTTGGGACAGCTTTTTTCCATCTGACCATAACATTGAAAAATCAGAAACTTTCTGACCAAAAATGATGCAGAAAAATTAATCCATGCTTTTGTCACTTCTAGGTTAGACTACTGCAATGCTCTATTTTCCGGCTGACCGGATAAAGCACTAAATAAACTTCAGTTAGTGCTAAATCACCTGGCTGCTAGAATCCTGACTAGAACCAAAAAATTTGATCATATTACTCCAGTGCTAGCCTCTCTACACTGGCTTCCTGTCAAAGCAAGGGCTGATTTCAAGGTTTTACTGCTAACCTACAAAGCATTACATGGGCTTGCTCCTACCTACCTCTCTGATTTGGTGACTAGTTAATCACCTGACCATGTAGTTGGTGACGGTTACAAGACGCAGGCCTCCTAATTGTCCCTAGAATTTCTAAGCAAACAGCTGGAGGCAGGGCTTTCTCCTATAGAGCTCCATTTTTGGAACGGTCTGTTAATCCCATGTCAGAGAGTTGGTCTCAACCTTTAAGTCTTTACTGAAGACTCATCTCTTCAGTGGGTCATATGATTGAGTGTAGTCTGGCCCAGGAGTTGGGAAGGTTAATCGGAAAGGTTGGTGACTAGTTTAATCACCGCCCTTGCTGTCTCTGCCTGGCCGGTTCCCCTTTTTCCACTGGGATTAATCTGCCTCTAACCATGTTATTGGGGGCTGAGTCACTGGCATTGTTGGTGACTAGTTAGTTAATCGTCCCTGGGTTGGTCACCTGGGTGGGTTGATTCACTGTTGTGGTGCCTGTCTGGGTTAATCCCCTGACCGTGTCGGAGATCTTTGTGGCTAGTTAATCGGCCTTGTCTCAGGATGGTATGTTGGTGGTTGAAGATTTCACCTCTAGTGTGTGGGGGCTGTGCTTTGGCAAAGTGGGTGGGGTTATATCCTTCCTGTTTGGCCCTGTCCGGGGTGTAATCGGATGGGGCCCAGTAGTTCCTGACCCCTCCTGTCTCAGCCTCCAGTATTTATGCTGCAGTAGTTTATTAATCGGGGGGGCTAGGGTCAGTTTGTTTATCTGGAGTACTTCACCTGTCCTATTGGTGTCCTGTGTAAATCTAAGTGTGACCTCTAATTCTGACTCTCTCTTTAGTTAATCTCTCTCGGAGGACCTGAGTTAGAACCATGCCCCAGGACAACCTGACATGAGGACTGACTTGTTGTCCCCAGTCCACCTGGCCATGCTCCTGCTCCAGTTTCAACTGTTCTGCCTTACTATTATTCAACCATGCTGGTCATTTATGAACATTTGAACATCTTGACCACGTAGTCTGTTATAATCTCCACCTGACAGCCAGAAGAGGACTAGCCACCCCACATATGTAGTTGGTAACTTTAATCTCTCTCGGAGGACCTGAGCCCTAGGACCGTGCCCCAGGACTACCTGACATGATGGCTCCTTGCTGTCCCCAGTCCACCTGACTGTGCTGCTGCTCCAGTTTCAACTGTTCTGCCTTATTATTATTTGACCATGCTGGTCATTTATGAACATTTGAACATCTTGGTCATGTTCTGTTATAATCTCTACCCGGCACAGCCAGAAGAGGACTGGTTACCCCACATAGCCCGGTTCCTCTCTAGGTTTCTTCCTAGGTTTGGCCTTTCTAGGGAGTTTTTCCTGCCACTGTTTACACCTGCATTGTTTGCTGTTTGGGGTTTTAGGCTGGGTTTCTGAACAGCACTTTGAGATATCAGCTGATGTACGAAGGGCTATATAAATAAATTTGATTTGATTTGATTTGATTTGACTAGTTAATCACCAGACCATGTAGTTGGTGACTAGTTAATCACCTGACCGTGTAGTTGGTGACTAGTTAATCACCTGACCATGTAGTTGGTGACTAGTTAATCACCTGACCATGTAGTTGGTGACTAGTTAATCACCTGACCATGTAGTTGGTGACTAGTTAATCACCTGACCATGTAGTTGGTGACTAGTTAATCACCTGACCATGTAGTTGGTGACTAGTTAATCACCTGACCATGTAGTTGGTGACTAGTTAATCACCTGACCATGTAGTTGGTGACTAGTTAGTTAATCACCTGACCATGTAGTTGGTGACTAGTTAATCACCTGACCATGTAGTTGGTGACTAGTTAATCACCTGACCATGTAATTGGTGACTAGTTAATCACCTGACCATGTAGTTGGTGACTAGTTAATCACCTGACCATGTAGTTGGTGACTAGTTAGTTAATCACCTGACCGTGTAGTTGGTGACTAGTTAATCACCTGACCATGTAGTTGGTGACTAGTTAATCACCTGACCATGTAGTTGGTGACTAGTTAATCACCTGACCATGTAGTTGGTGACTAGTTAGTTAATCACCTGACCATATAGTTGGTGACTAGTTAGTTAATCACCTGACCATGTAGTTGGTGACTAGTTTAATCACCTGACCATGTAGTTGGTGACTAGTTAGTTAATCACCTGACCATGTAGTTGGTGACTAGTTAGTTAATCACCTGACCATATAGTTGGTGACTAGTTAGTTAATCACCTGACCATGTAGTTGGTGACTAGTTTAATCACCTGACCATGTAGTTGGTGACTAGTTAGTTAATCACCTGACCATGTAATTGGTGACTAGTTAATCACCTGACCATGTAGTTGGTGACTAGTTAGTTAATCACCTGACCATGTAGTTGGTGACTAGTTAGTTAATCACCTGACCATGTAGTTGGTGACTAGTTAGTTAATCACCTGACCATGTAGTTGGTGACTAGTTAATCACCTGACCATGTAGTTGGTGACTAGTTAGTTAATCACCTGACCATGTAGTTGGTGACTAGTTAATCACCTGACCGTGTAGTTGGTGACTAGTTAATCACCTGACCATGTAGTTGGTGACTAGTTAGTTAATCACCTGACCATGTACTTGGTGACTAGTTAGTTAATCACCTGACCATGTAGTTGGTGACTAGTTAATCACCTGACCATGTAGTTGGTGACTAGTTAATCACCTGACCATGTAGTTGGTGACTAGTTAATCACCTGACCATGTAGTTGGTGACTAGTTAATCACCTGACCATGTAGTTGGTGACTAGTTAATCACCTGACCATGTAGTTGGTGACTAGTTAGTTAATCACCTGACCATGTAGTTGGTGACTAGTTAATCACCTGACCATGTAGTTGGTGACTAGTTAATCACCTGACCATGTAGTTGGTGACTAGTTAATCACCTGACCATGTAGTTGGTGACTAGTTAATCACCTGACCGTGTAGTTGGTGACTAGTTAATCACCTGACCATGTAGTTGGTGACTAGTTAATCACCTGACCATGTAGTTGGTGACTAGTTAGTTAATCACCTGACCATGTAGTTGGTGACTAGTTAATCACCTGACCATGTAGTTGGTGACTAGTTAATCACCTGACCATGTAGTTGGTGACTAGTTAATCACCTGACCATGTAATTGGTGACTAGTTAATCACCTGACCATGTAGTTGGTGACTAGTTAATCACCTGACCGTGTAGTTGGTGACTAGTTAATCACCTGACCATATAGTTGGTGACTAGTTAATCACCTGACCATGTAATTGGTGACTAGTTAATCACCTGACCATGTAATTGGTGACAAGTTAATCACCTGACCATGTAATTGGTGACTAGTTAATCACCTGACCATGTAGTTGGTGACTAGTTAATCACCTGACCGTGTAGTTGGTGACTAGTTAATCACCTGACCATGTAGTTGGTGACTAGTTAGTTAATCACCTGACCATGTAGTTGGTGACTAGTTAATCACCTGACCATGTAGTTGGTGACTAGTTAATCACCTGACCATGTAGTTGGTGACTAGTTAATCACCTGACCATGTAGTTGGTGACTAGTTAGTTAATCACCTGACCATGTAATTGGTGACTAGTTAATCACCTGACCATGTAGTTGGTGACTAGTTAATCACCTGACCATGTAGTTGGTGACTAGTTAGTTAATCACCTGACCGTGTAGTTGGTGACTAGTTAATCACCTGACCATGTAGTTGGTGACTAGTTAATCACCTGACCATGTAGTAGTTGGTGACTAGTTAATCACCTGACCATGTAATTGGTGACTAGTTAATCACCTGACCATGTAGTTGGTGACTAGTTAATCACCTGACCATGTAATTGGTGACTAGTTAATCACCTGACCATGTAGTTGGTGACTAGTTAATCACCTGACCATGTAGTTGGTGACTAGTTAATCACCTGACCATGTAGTTGGTGACTAGTTAATCACCTGACCATGTAGTTGGTGACTAGTTAATCACCTGACCATGTAGTTGGTGACTAGTTAATCACCTGACCATGTAGTTGGTGACTAGTTAGTTAATCACCTGACCATGTAGTTGGTGACTAGTTAATCACCTGACCATGTAGTTGGTGACTAGTTAATCACCTGACCATGTAGTTGGTGACTAGTTAATCACCTGACCATGTAGTTGGTGACTAGTTAATCACCTGACCATGTAGTTGGTGACTAGTTAATCACCTGACCATGTAATTGGTGACTAGTTAATCACCTGACCATGTAGTTGGTGACTAGTTAATCACCTGACCATGTAGTTGGTGACTAGTTAATCACCTGACCATGTAGTTGGTGACTAGTTAATCACCTGACCATGTAGTTGGTGACTAGTTAATCACCTGACCATGTAGTTGGTGACTAGTTAATCACCTGACCATGTAGTTGGTGACTAGTTAGTTAATCACCTGACCATGTAGTTGGTGACTAGTTAATCACCTGACCATGTAGTTGGTGACTAGTTAATCACCTGACCATGTAGTTGGTGACTAGTTAATCACCTGACCATGTAGTTGGTGACTAGTTAATCACCTGACCATGTAATTGGTGACTAGTTAATCACCTGACCATGTAGTTGGTGACTAGTTAATCACCTGACCATGTAGTTGGTGACTAGTTAGTTAATCACCTGACCGTGTAGTTGGTGACTAGTTAATCACCTGACCATGTAGTTGGTGACTAGTTAATCACCTGACCATGTAGTTGGTGACTAGTTAATCACCTGACCATGTAGTTGGTGACTAGTTAGTTAATCACCTGACCATGTAATTGGTGACTAGTTAATCAATCACCTGACCATGGTGTTGGAGACTAGTTAGTTAATCACCTGACCATGTAATTGGTGACTAGTTAATCACCTGACCATGTAGTTGGTGACTAGTTAATCACCTGACCATGTAATTGGTGACTAGTTAATCACCTGACCGTGTAGTTGGTGACTAGTTAGTTAATCACCTGACCATATAGTTGGTGACTAGTTAGTTAATCACCTGACCATGTAGTTGGTGACTAGTTTAATCACCTGACCATGTAGTTGGTGACTAGTTAGTTAATCACCTGACCATGTAGTTGGTGACTAGTTAGTTAATCACCTGACCATATAGTTGGTGACTAGTTAGTTAATCACCTGGCCATGTAGTTGGTGACTAGTTTAATCACCTGACCATGTAGTTGGTGACTAGTTAATCACCTGACCGTGTAGTTGGTGACTAGTTAATCACCTGACCATATAGTTGGTGACTAGTTAATCACCTGACCATGTAATTGGTGACTAGTTAATCACCTGACCATGTAATTGGTGACTAGTTAATCACCTGACCATGTAATTGGTGACTAGTTAATCACCTGACCATGTAGTTGGTGACTAGTTAATCACCTGACCGTGTAGTTGGTGACTAGTTAATCACCTGACCATGTAGTTGGTGACTAGTTAGTTAATCACCTGACCATGTAGTTGGTGACTAGTTAATCACCTGACCATGTAGTTGGTGACTAGTTAATCACCTGACCATGTAGTTGGTGACTAGTTAATCACCTGACCATGTAGTTGGTGACTAGTTAGTTAATCACCTGACCATGTAATTGGTGACTAGTTAATCACCTGACCATGTAGTTGGTGACTAGTTAATCACCTGACCATGTAGTTGGTGACTAGTTAGTTAATCACCTGACCGTGTAGTTGGTGACTAGTTAATCACCTGACCATGTAGTTGGTGACTAGTTAATCACCTGACCGTGTAGTTGGTGACTAGTTAATCACCTGACCATGTAATTGGTGACTAGTTAATCACCTGACCATGTAATTGGTGACTAGTTAATCACCTGACCATGTAATTGGTGACTAGTTAATCACCTGACCATGTAGTTGGTGACTAGTTAATCACCTGACCGTGTAGTTGGTGACTAGTTAATCACCTGACCATGTAGTTGGTGACTAGTTAATCACCTGACCGTGTAGTTGGTGACTAGTTAATCACCTGACCATGTAGTTGGTGACTAGTTAATCACCTGACCGTGTAGTTGGTGACTAGTTAATCACCTGACCATATAGTTGGTGACTAGTTAATCACCTGACCATGTAGTTGGTGACTAGTTAATCACCTGACCGTGTAGTTGGTGACTAGTTAATCACCTGACCATATAGTTGGTGACTAGTTAATCACCTGACCATGTAGTTGGTGACTAGTTAGTTAATCACCTGACCATGTAGTTGGTGACTAGTTAATCACCTGACCATGTAGTTGGTGACTAGTTAATCACCTGACCATGTAGTTGGTGACTAGTTAATCACCTGACCATGTAGTTGGTGACTAGTTAATCACCTGACCATGTAATTGGTGACTAGTTAATCACCTGACCATGTAGTTGGTGACTAGTTAATCACCTGACCATGTAGTTGGTGACTAGTTAATCACCTGACCATGTAATTGGTGACTAGTTAATCAATCACCTGACCATGGTGTTGGAGACTAGTTAGTTAATCACCTGACCATGTAATTGGTGACTAGTTAATCACCTGACCATGTAGTTGGTGACTAGTTAATCACCTGACCATGTAATTTGTGACTAGTTTAATCACCTGACCATGTAGTTGGTGACTAGTTAGTTAATCACCTGACCATGTAGTTGGTGACTAGTTAGTTAATCACCTGACCATATAGTTGGTGACTAGTTAGTTAATCACCTGACCATGTAGTTGGTGACTAGTTTAATCACCTGACCATGTAGTTGGTGACTAGTTAGTTAATCACCTGACCATGTAGTTGGTGACTAGTTAGTCAATCACCTGACCATGTAGTTGGTGACTAGTTAGTCAATCACCTGACTATGTAGTTGGTGACTAGTTAGTTAATCACCTGACCATGTAGTTGGTGACTAGTTAGTCAATCACCTGACCATGTAGTTGGTGACTAGTTAGTCAATCACCTGACCATGTAGTTGGTGACTAGTTAGTTAATCACCTGACCATGTAATTGGTGACTAGTTAGTTAATCACCTGACCATGTAGTTGGTGACTAGTTAATCACCTGACCATGTAGTTGGTGACTAGTTAGTTAATCACCTGACCATGTAGTTGGTGACTAGTTAGTCAATCACCTGACCATGTAGTTGGTGACTAGTTAGTTAATCACCTGACCATGTAGTTGGTGACTAGTTAGTTAATCACCTGACCGTGTAGTTGGTGACTAGTTAGTTAATCACCTGACCATGTAGTTGGTGACTAGTTAATCACCTGACCATGTAGTTGGTGACTAGTTAGTTAATCACCTGACCATGTAGTTGGTGACTAGTTAGTTAATCACCTGACCATGTAATTGGTGACTAGTTAATCACCTGACCATGTAGTTGGTGACTAGTTTAATCACCTGACCATGTAGTTGGTGACTAGTTAGTTAATCACCTGACCATGTAATTGGTGACTAGTTAATCACCTGACCATGTAGTTGGTGACTAGTTAATCACCTGACCATGTAGTTGGTGACTAGTTAGTTAATCACCTGACCATGTAATTGGTGACTAGTTAATCAATCACCTGACCATGGTGTTGGAGACTAGTTAGTTAATCACCTGACCATGTAATTGGTGACTAGTTAATCACCTGACCATGTAGTTGGTGACTAGTTAATCACCTGACCATGTAGTTGGTGACTAGTTAGTTAATCACCTGACCATGTAGTTGGTGACTAGTTAGTTAATCACCTGACCATGTAGTTGGTGACTAGTTAGTTAATCACCTGACCATGTAATTGGTGACTAGTTAATCAATCACCTGACCATGTAGTTGGTGACTAGTTAATCACCTGACCATGTAGTTGGTGACTAGTTAATCACCTGACCATGTAGTTGGTGACTAGTTAATCACCTGACCATGTAGTTGGTGACTAGTTAGTTAATCACCTGACCATGTAGTTGGTGACTAGTTAATCACCTGACCATGTAGTTGGTGACTAGTTAATCACCTGACCATGTAGTTGGTGACTAGTTAATCACCTGACCATGTAGTTGGTGACTAGTCAATCACCTGACCATGTAGTTGGTGACTAGTTAATCACCTGACCATGTAGTTGGTGACTAGTTAGTTAATCACCTGACCATGTAGTTGGTGACTAGTTAGTTAATCACCTGACCATGTAGTTGGTGACTAGTTAATCACCTGACCATGTAGTTGGTGACTAGTTAATCACCTGACCATGTAGTTGGTGACTAGTTAGTTAATCACCTGACCATGTAGTTGGTGACTAGTTAATCACCTGACCATGTAGTTGGTGACTAGTTAATCACCTGACCATGTAGTTGGTGACTAGTTAATCACCTGACCATGTAGTTGGTGACTAGTCAATCACCTGACCATGTAGTTGGGGACTAGTTAGTCAATCACCTGACCATGTAGTTGGTGACTAGTTAGACAATCACCTGACTAGCCAGATCCAGGAGTCACCAGCAAGGTTTATAGAGAGCTGTACGGTGAGATGGTCAGCTAGCCAGTCTGTAGAGAGTGTTACAGAGCACAGCTGTACGGTGAGATGGTCAGCTAGCCAGTCTGTAGAGAGTGGTACAGAGCACATCTGTACGGTGAGATGGTCAGCTAGCCAGTCTGTAGAGAGTGGTACAGAGCACAGCTGTACGGTGAGATGGTCAGCTAGCCGGTCTGTAGAGAGTGGTACAGATCACAGCTGTACGGTGAGATGGTCAGCTAGCCAGTCTGTAGAGAGTGTTACAGAGCACAGCTGTACGGTGAGATGGTCAGCTAGCCAGTCTGTAGAGAGTGGTACAGAGCACAGCTGTACGGTGAGATGGTCAGCTAGCCAGTCTGTAGAGAGTGGTACAGAGCACAGCTGTACGGTGAGATGGTCAGCTAGCCGGTCTGTAGAGAGTGGTACAGAGCACAGCTGTACGGTGAGATGGTCAGCTAGCCAGTCTGTAGACAATGGTACAGAGCACAGCTGTACGGTGAGATGGTCAGCTAGCCAGTCTGTAGAGAGTGGTACAGAGCACAGCTGTACGGTGAGATGGTCAGCTAGCCAGTCTGTAGACAATGGTACAGAGCACAGCTGTACGGCGAGATGGTCAGCTAGCCAGTCTTTAGAGAGTGGTACAGATCACAGCTGTACGGTGAGATGGTCAGCTAGCCAGTCTGTAGAGAGTGGTACAGAGCACAGCTGTACGGTGAGATGGTCAGCTAGCCAGTCTGTAGAGAGTGGTACAGATCATAGGTGTACGGTGAGATGGTCAGCTAGGCGGTGTCTTGACTGTCCTGATCAGGTCAGGTTACAGGAGACCACAACCCTACAGATTATCTCTCATCCCCAACAGAGGAGGAGAGATCTAGGGGTCTGAAGATGTGGGAGTTGTATGACCCCTCACTTCCCTGGTAAATCTCAGACGCATTCCTTTGTCCTGTTACTATGGAGAACCAGGCTCAGAACATTAAACATGAAATAAAGGGGCTTTGGAACAATGGTTTCCGTCAGCCACAATGGTCGTCATGACGATAGATGGAATATGAAAATGTATGTCATTTTTGTTTTGTTATTAAAGGTTAACAGATTACGTTATTACGAAAACATTGTAATTTGAAGAGTTTTCCTAGTATATGTTTGATGTTTATATATTGTACGTTGTGTGGAAAATATCCAAATCAAAGACAATGTTTTGGTAAAGATGAAAGGTGACGTTAGTTGTCTAAAATTGGATTTGAGTCAAATCTAGACCATGCCTTTTAACTTGGTACGCCCAGAGAACTTGCCCTAAAGGCAGTTACGCCCACTTCTGACCTGAGGGTATAAGAGATGTGAGTGAAGAATTAACATGTCAGACGAAGTGACCCGAGCTGCAGTCAAGGTCTAAAAAGTCAACAAACCCAAAACTCAACGCAAGTTTGAAGACAAAATAAATATTTTTCTACCCATGCTCCTGATGAGTAGGAGCGGGTGAATTCAAGTCGAACCACCTAGCCTCCACTCCCCATCGAATCGTGGTATCTACACTGTTTCATTCCTCCGCTGTGAGCTCTGAGCTACAGAGCTGTCTGCCCTCAGAAGACCCCTTCCAGAATAAGGGTGAGGAATCAGACCAAAAGGACACTGACATTGTGAGGACGACCAGAGAGTTGCGCCGGAGAAGTGCGTCATTGAGCAGCCTAAATGGTCCACGAGGAGCTTCCCATCTGAGACCTTCAACACGTAATTACATCATTATATTCTGACCCATAAGAGCGGCAGTTTGGGGCAAGGCTTGGGTTAAATTAAGCATAGCTGACAAATACAACCAAATGTATATTTCTCTCATGTTCTTTCTCTTTTTCTCTCTCTTTTAAATCCCCATTTTGGGTAACACGCGCCATAATGGGTTGGCCCGTTATACTAAGTTCTAATCAATAGCCTAGACTGTGTTTTTGTGTATGTGGATCTTTTAGCATCATTTTAGCTTTCTAGTAAATAAAGAATCCACTAAGATTGGTGTGGTCCGAACTCATTGGTGAGACCCGATTACGAACTCATTGGTGAGACCCGGGTCCGAACTCATTGGTGAGACCCGGGTCCGAACTCATTGGTGAGACCCGATTACGAACTCATTGGTGAGACCCGTGTACGAACTCATTGGTTAGACCCGATTACGAACTCATTGGTGAGACCCGGGTCCGAACTCATTGGTGTGCCCCGGGTCAGAACTCATTGGTGAGACCCGGATTCAAACTCATTGGTGAGACCCGGATCCAAACTCATTGGTTAGACCCGATTACGAACTCATTGGTGAGACCCGGGTACGAACTCATTGGTGAGACCCGGGTCCGAACTCATTGGTGAGACCCGGGTCCGAACTCATTGGTGATACCCGGGTCCGAACTCATTGGTGGGACCCCGGTCCGAACTCATTGGTGAGACCCGGGTCCGAACTCATTTGTGGGACCCGGTTACGAACTCATTGGTGAGACCCGTGTCCGAACTCATTGGTGGGACCCGGGTCCGAACTCATTGGTGAGACCCGGTTCCGAACTCATTGGTGAGACCCGATTACGAACTCATTGGTGAGACCCGGGTCCGAACTCATTAGTGAGACCCGGGTCCGAACTCATTGGTGAGACCCGGGTCCGAACTCATTGGTGAGACCCGATTACGAACTCATTGGTGAGACCCGGGTCCGAACTCATTAGTGAGACCCGGGTCCGAACTCATTGGTGAGACCCGGGTCCGAACTCATTGGTGAGACCCGAACTCATTGGTGAGACCCGGGTCCGAACTCATTGGTGAGACCCGGGTCCGAACTCATTGGTGAGACCCGGGTCCGAACTCATTGGTGAGACCCGGGTACGAACTCATTGGTGAGACCCGGGTCCGAACTCATTGGTGAGACCCGATCACGAACTCATTGGTGAGACCCGGGTCCGAACTCATTGGTGAGACCCGGGTACGAACTCATTGGTGAGACCCGGGTCCGAACTCATTGGTGAGACCCGGGTACGAACTCATTGGTGAGACCCGGGTCCGAACTCATTGGTGAGACCCGGGTCCGAACTCATTGGTGAGACCCGGGTACGAACTCATTGGTGAGACCCGGGTCCGAACTCATTGGTGAGACCCGGGTACGAACTCATTGGTGAGACCCGGGTCCGTGCACATTCCCGGATTATGCGACGTTCAGAACGAGACTGTAGAGAAAACTGATTAATTAGCAACTGTTGTAAAATCGATATTCTGATGTTCTTTGAGTTAATTTGGGAAATAGAAAGTCAATAAAACTAATTTTCCCATAGTGCCCCTGGTTAATGAGTTAATAATTCCTTGATTCATTTAATCATGCAATTAGAAACCTTTAAATCATTCGATGAGCAACAGTCGTCACATTAACTAATACAACGTCACGACACCGATTTGTAGACAGAGGTAATGAACACAGCTGGTACTGTATCTGCAGGGGGTTAAACATAGACACTGCTATAATTAATATACTATACTGTACTGATGCTTGTCTGGCATTTCCCCGCTGAGCTCTTAGACTATAGACAGATTACGTTCATCTGTGTTTAAATCCTTGAATTTTGGAATTACATGGAAAAACCTCTTCACTCTGTTTTAAACATAGCAAATATTAATATTTACCTCTGGATATATACACACTGATACTGTACAAAGCAATGCTACAACAGGCCAGGATTACATTAGGATATTAGTGTCTGGTGTGGTAGTGTCTGGTGTGGTTCAGTGTGGTGAAATCAAATTTGATTTGTCACATGCTTCGTAAACAATAGATGTAGCCTAACATTGAAATTGTAACTTATGGTTCCTTTACAAACAATGTGGAGATAAAATAATAATAACAGAAATATTGACACAGGAATAAATTCACAGTAGATCAATAACAATAACCTAGGAAGTAGAACGTAACATGGGAAGTAGAACGTAACATGGCTATATACAGGAAGTAGAACGTAACATGGCTATATACAGGTAGTAGAACGTAACATGGCTATATACAGGAAGTAGAACGTAACATGGCTATATACAGGTAGTAGAACGTAACATGGCTATATACAGGAAGTAGAACATAACATGGCTATATACAGGAAGTAGAACATAACATGGCTATATACAGGTAGTAGAACGTAACATGGCTATATACAGGAAGTAGAACGTAACATGGCTATATACAGGTAGTAGAACGTAACATGGCTATATACAGGAAGTAGAAGGTAACATGGCTATATACAGGAAGTAGAAGGTAACATGGCTATATACAGGTAGTAGAACGTAACATGGCTATATACAGGAAGTAGAAAATAACATGGCTATATACAGGAAGTATAAAATAACATGGCTATATACAGGAAGTAGAACGTAACATGGCTATATACAGGAAGTAGAACGTAACATGGCTATATACAGGTAGTAGAACGTAACATGGCTATATACAGGAAGTCGAACATAACATGGCTATATACAGGAAGTAGAAAATAACATGGCTATATACAGGAAGTAGAAAATAACATGGCTATATACAGGAAGTATAAAATAACATGGCTATATACAGGAAGTAGAACGTAACATGGCTATATACAGGAAGTAGAAAATAACATGGCTATATACAGGAAGTAGAAAATAACATGGCTATATACAGGAAGAGAACGTAACATGGCTATATACAGGAAGTAGAACGTAACATGGCTATATACAGGAAGTAGAAGGTAACAATAACATGGCTATATACAGGAAGTAGAAAATAACATGGCTATATACAGGAAGTATAAAATAACATGGCTATATACAGGAAGTAGAACGTAACATGGCTATATACAGGAAGTAGAACGTAACATGGCTATATACAGGTAGGAAGTAGCTATATACAGGAAACATAACATGGCTATATACAGGAAGTAGAAAATAACATGGCTATATACAGGAAGTAGAACGTAACATGGCTATATACAGGAAGTAGAAAATAACATGGCTATATACAGGAAGTAGAAAATAACATGGCTATATACAGGAAGAGAACGTAACATGGCTATATACAGGAAGTAGAACGTAACATGGCTATATACAGGAAGTAGAAAATAACATGGCTATATACAGGTAGTAGAACGTAACATGGCTATATACAGGAAGTAGAAAATAACATGGCTATATACAGGAAGTAGAAAATAACATGCCTATATACAGGAAGAGAACGTAACATGGCTATATACAGGAAGTAGAACGTAACATGGCTATATACAGGAAGTAGAAAATAACATGGCTATATACAGGAAGTATAAAATAACATGGCTATATACAGGAAGTAGAACGTAACATGGCTATATACAGGAAGTAGAACGTAACATGGCTATATACAGGAAGTATAAAATAACATGGCTATATACAGGAAGTAGAACGTAACATGGCTATATACAGGAAGTATAAAATAACATGGCTATATACAGGAAGTATAAAATAACATGGCTATATACAGGAAGTAGAACATAACATGGCTATATACAGGAAGTAGAAAATAACATGGCTATATACAGGAAGTAGAAAATAACATGGCTATATACAGGAAGTAGAAAATAACATGGCTATATACAGGAAGTAGAAAATAACATGGCTATATAAAGGAAGTAGAAAATAACATGGCTATATACAGGAAGTAGAAAATAACATGGCTATATACAGGAAGTAGAAAATAACATGACTATATACAGGAAGTATATAGCTATATACAGGAAGTAGAACATAACATGGCTATATACCGGAAGTAGAACATAACATGGCTATATACAGGAAGTAGAAAATAACATGGCTATATACAGGAAGTATAAAATAACATGGCTATATACAAGAAGTATAAAATAACATGGCTATATACAGGAAGTAGAACATAACATGGCTATATACAGGAAGTAGAAAATAGCATGGCTATATACAGGAAGTAGAACATGACATGGCTATATACCGGAAGTAGAACATAACATGGCTATATACAGGAAGTAGAAAATAACATGGCTATATACAGGAAGTAGAAAATAACATGGCTATATACAGGAAGTAGAAAATAACATGGCTATATACAGGAAGTAGAAAATAACATGGCTATATACAGTGAGTTGAAAATAACATGGCTATATACAGTGAGTAGAAAATAACATGGCTATATACAGGAAGTAGAACGTAACATGGTTATATACAGGAAGTAGAAAATAACATGGCTATATACAGGAAGTAGAAAATAACATGCCTATATACAGGAAGAGAACGTAACATGGCTATATACAGGAAGGAGAATGTAACATGGCTATATACAGGAAGTAGAAAATAACATGGCTATATACAGGAAGTATAAAATAACATGGCTATATACAGGAAGTAGAACGTAACATGGCTATATACAGGAAGTAGAACGTAACATGGCTATATACAGGAAGTATAAAATAACATGGCTATATACAGGAAGTAGAACGTAACATGGCTATATACAGGAAGTATAAAATAACATGGCTATATACAGGAAGTATAAAATAACATGGCTATATACAGGAAGTAGAACATAACATGGCTATATACAGGAAGTAGAAAATAACATGGCTATATACAGGAAGTAGAAAATAACATGGCTATATACAGGAAGTAGAAAATAACATGGCTATATACAGGAAGTAGAAAATAACATGGCTATATAAAGGAAGTAGAAAATAACATGGCTATATACAGGAAGTAGAAAATAACATGGCTATATACAGGAAGTAGAAAATAACATGACTATATACAGGAAGTATATAGCTATATACAGGAAGTAGAACATAACATGGCTATATACCGGAAGTAGAACATAACATGGCTATATACAGGAAGTAGAAAATAACATGGCTATATACAGGAAGTATAAAATAACATGGCTATATACAAGAAGTATAAAATAACATGGCTATATACAGGAAGTAGAACATAACATGGCTATATACAGGAAGTAGAAAATAGCATGGCTATATACAGGAAGTAGAACATGACATGGCTATATACCGGAAGTAGAACATAACATGGCTATATACAGGAAGTAGAAAATAACATGGCTATATACAGGAAGTAGAAAATAACATGGCTATATACAGGAAGTAGAAAATAACATGGCTATATACAGGAAGTAGAAAATAACATGGCTATATACAGTGAGTTGAAAATAACATGGCTATATACAGTGAGTAGAAAATAACATGGCTATATACAGGAAGTAGAACGTAACATGGTTATATACAGAGAGTACCAGTACTGAGTCTATGTGCAGGGTTACCAGGTAATTGAGGTCGCTATGTACTGTACATATAGGTAGAGGTAAAGTGACTAGACAACAGGATAGATTTTATACAGTAACAGCAGTATACTGTAGGTAGGGGTAAATGATAGATAATAGACAGTAACAGCAGTATACTGTAGGTAGGGGTAAAGGATAGATAATAGACAGTAACAACAGTATACTGAATCACAATGAATAGACAATAGACAATAGACAGCAGCAGTATACTGAATCACAATGAATAGACAATAGACAGTAGCAGCAGTATACTGAATCACAATGAATAGACAATAGACAGTAGCAGCAGTATACTGAATCACAATGAATAGACAATAGACAGCAGCAGCAGTATACTGAATCACAATGAACAGACAATAGACAGTAGCAGCAGTATACTGAATCACAATGAATAGACAATAGACAGCAGCAGCAGTATACTGAATCACAATGAATAGACAATAGACAGTAGACAGTAGCAGCAGTATACTGAATCACAATGAATAGACAATAGACAATAGACAGTAACAGCAGTATACTGTATGTAGGGGTAAAGGATAGATAATAGACAGTAACAGCAGTATACTGTAGGTAGGGGTAAAGGATAGATAATAGACAGTAGCAGCAGTATACTGTAGGTAGGGGTAAAGGATAGATAATAGACAGTAGCAGCAGTATACTGAATCACAATGAGTAGACAATAGACAGTAGCAGCAGTATACTGAATCACAATGAATAGACAATAGACAGTAGCAGCAGTATACTGAATCACAATGAATAGACAATAGACAGCAGCAGCAGTATACTGAATCACAATGAGTAGACAATAGACAATAGACAGCAGCAGCAGTATACTGAATCATAATGAATAGATCGAGAAGTTGAAGTCAACACTTTAGTGGTTTCTGATGCAGCTGGAATCATCTAATCACTTGTCACACTAATAAACAACACCGTTTTCTACATACAGTTGAAGTCCGAAGTTTGCATACACCTTAGCCAAGTGCATTTAAACTCAGTTTTTCACAATTCCTGACATTTAATCCTAGTAAAAATTCCCTGTCTTAGGATCACCACTTTATTTTAAGAATGTGAAATGTCAGAATAATAGTAGAGAGCGTGATTTATTTCAGGTTTTTATTTCTTTCATCACTTTCCCAGCGGGTCAGAAGTTTAAATACCATCAAATAGTATTTGGTAGCATTGCCTTTAAACTGTTTAACTTGTGTCAAATGTTTTGGGTAGCTTCCCACAATAAGTTGGGTGAATTTTGTCCCATTCCTCCTGACAGAGCTGGTGTAACTGAGTCAGGTTTGTAGGCCTCCTTGCTCAAACACGCTTTTTTTTTCAGTTCTGCCCACAGATTTTCTATGGGATTGAGGTCAGGGCTTTGTGATGGCCACTCCAATACCTTGACTTTGTTGTCCTTAAACCATTTTGCCACAACTTTGAAAGTATGCTTGGGGTCATTGTCCATTTGGAAGACCCATTTGCGACCAAGCTTTAACTTCCTGACTCATGTCTTGAGATGTTGCTTCAATATGTCCACATAATTTGTGAATGTACATTTCTGACCCACTGGAATTGTGAAACAATACATTATAAGTGAAATAATCTGTCTGTTAACAATTGTTGGAAAAAATGACTTGTGTCATGCAGAAAGTAGATGTCCGAACCGACTTGCCAAAACTATAGTTTGTTAACAAGAAATCTGTAGCGTGGTTGAAAAACGAGTTAATGACTCCAACCTAAGTGTATGTAAACTTCTGACTTCAACTGTATGTACAACAGCTAGCAATATCTAAAGCACAATGCAGTTGTGAACATACTAGGCATCCTGTATTACACCACAACATCAATCTAACTGAATTTGGATGTTGTGTTGGTTGAATGTTCCAGAATGTTCTTCAGCTGGTGAACCTCTTCTTGTGCTGGGTAATGGCAGCTGGTTTAGCAAGCTTTGGCACTGTGTCAATGTTGGCAGGGATGTTGGGTTTGGGAGGCTGTGACTACGGCTCCTTGCAGACAACCGTCTGGTACTTCCTGCACTCCACAGCCAGATGGTCGTACACTTTCTTCACCACCCACTGCTTCCATCTCCGGCAAATGATTTCTTTGTACTGCAAGTCTCCTGATCATGAGGATGTGTAAAACATGAAGACTGATGATGAGGATGTGTAAAACATGAGGACTGATCATGAGGATGTGTAAAACATGAAGACTGATCATGAGGATGTGTAAAACATGAAGACTGATCATGAGGATGTGTAAAATATGAAGACTGATGATGAGGATGTGTAAAACATGAAGACTGATGATGAGGATGTGTAAAACATGAAGACTGATCATGAGGATGTGTAAAACATGAAATTGATCATAAGGTCAAACTGAACGTGGATGTTGTGTTGGTTCCAGAGTGTGCTAAGCTGTCTTCAAGACAAAGGGTGGCTAATTTGAAGAATCTCAAATAAAAAATATATTTATTTAACACTTTTTTGGTTACTACCTGATACCATATGGGTAATTTCATAGTGTTGATGTCTTCACTAATATCCTACAATGTAGAAAATAGTAAAAATAAAGAAAAACTTGTGTGTCACACCCTGATCTGGTTCACCTGTCTTTGTGCTTGTCTAATCCCCAGGTGTCTCTAATCTTCCCCATTATCCCCGGTGTATTTATACCTGTGTTCTCTGTTTGTCTGTTGCCAGTTCGTCTTGTCTTGTCAGGTCTTACCAGCGTGTTTACCCATCTCCCTGCTTTCTCAAGTTCTGTTTCCTAGTTTCCCTGGTTCTGACTATTCTGCCTGTCCTGACCACGAGCCTGCCTGCTGTTCCGTACCGTATAGAATATGCCCTGGATTTACAGACCTCTCCCTGTCATTGTCCTGTCTTTTCCTGCTCCCTATTTGGGTCAATAAACATCTGTGATTCTAGCTGTCTGCATCTTGGTCTTATCCTGAGTTCTGATATAATGAGTCACTGTGTCCAAACCTTTTGACTAATATATAGACTAGACTATACATTGATGCGCTTTGGAATGATGTGCTTTGGAATGTCTAGCCAGCGTATTATGAAAGCCAGCTGGCTAGATTTTGGTTTAGATAAAGAAATGTAGTTTGCTAGCTAGCTAGTTGGCTAGGTAACGTTAGCTACGTTACCTCAACTTGACTTATTTTCTGCTGCACTGATGTCAGCTGATACCGTAGCTCACTCTTTGAAGTGAATTGGAAAATTGCTAGAATAGCTCACTTTTCAATGTTTGACGACATGGAAATCCCATCAGTTGAGATTTCAATCCTGTTTCTAAATCCTTTGGCTGAAAAAGGTGGCAGGGTAGCCTAGTGGTTAGAGCTTTAGGCCAGTAACCGAAAGGTTGCTAGATTGAATGCCTGACCTGACAAGGTAAAAATCTGTCGTTCTGCCCCTGAACAAGGCAGTTAACCCCACTGTTCCTAGGCCGTCATTGTAAATAAGAATTTGTTCTTAACTGACTTTCTTGGTTAAATAAAGGATAAATAAATAAAAAGTGCTGGCTACTGATATTTTCTATTTTTCACACCTCCAATGGACTGTCCTCTACGTACTGAAATCACTATGAATTATGGATATTGTGGTTTGCTTGTAACCAGGCAATTTAGCGGGCCTGTTTTCTACCAGTGAGATGCAGAAATGTCCGTATTTGTACCGTAGTAGGAAATTCAACACCATTTTTTGACTGGAGCTGACTTTAGCCAATGTTAGCTTCTATGTTAATAGGCTTTCATAAACTAATTCAACAATCAAAACATAAAAATGAAAAGCAATTTATATACTTAAACTTAACTTGGTGTTTCATATCCTATGCTTTGTAACTTGCTCACCATGCTGATGATGTTGGAAACAATTTGTTTATATGGCACCTCTCTCTCCAATGTCAGTTGGCTTGGCTCTCTCATTCACCTGACTAGGTAGGCTAGTGGCTCTCTCATTCACCTGACTAGGTAGGCTAGTGGCTCTCTCATTCACCTGACTAGGTAGACTAGTGGCTCTCTCATTCACCTGACTAGGTAGGCTACTGGCTCTCTCATTCACCTGACTAGGTAGATTAGTGGCTCTCTCATTCACCTGACTAGGTAGGCTAGTGGCTCTCTCATTCACCTGACTAGGTAGGCTAGTGGCTCTCTCATTCACCTGACTAGGTAGGCTAGTGGCTCTCTCCTTCACCTGACTAGGTAGACTAGTGGCTCTCTCATTCACCTGACTAGGTAGACTAGTGGCTCTCTCATTCACCTGACTAGGTAGACTAGTGGCTCTCTCATTCACCTGACTAGGTAGGCTAGTGGCTCTCTCATTCACCTGACTAGGTAGACTAGTGGCTCTCTCATTCACCTGACTAGGTAGACTAGTAGCTCTCTCATTCACCTGACTAGGTAGACTAGTGGCTCTCTCATTCACCTGACTAGGTAGGCTAGTGGCTCTCTCATTCACCTGACTCACTGACTAGGTAGACTAGTGGCTCTCTCATTCACCTGACTAGGTAGGCTACTGGCTCTCTCATTCACCTGACTCACTGACTAGGTAGACTAGTGGCTCTCTCATTCACCTGACTAGGTAGGCTACTGGCTCTCTCATTCACCTGACTAGGTAGACTAGTGGCTCTCTCATTCACCTGACTAGGTAGGCTAGTGGCTCTCTCATTCACCTGACTCACTGACTAGGTAGACTAGTGGCTCTCTCATTCACCTGACTAGGTAGGCTACTGGCTCTCTCATTCACCTGACTAGGTAGGCTAGTGGCTCTCTCATTCACCTGACTAGGTAGGCTAGTGGCTCTCTCATTCACCTGACTAGGTAGGCTAGTGGCTCTCTCATTCACCTGACTAGGTAGGCTAGTGGCTCTCTCATTCACCTGACTAGGTAGACTAGTGGCTCTCTCATTCACCTGACTAGGTAGGCTAGTGGCTCTCTCATTCACCTGACTAGGTAGACTAGTGGCTCTCATTCACCTGACTAGGTAGGCTAGTGGCTCTCTCATTCACCTGACTAGGTAGACTAGTGGCTCTCTCATTCACCTGACTAGGTAGACTAGTGGCTCTCTCATTCACCTGACTAGGTAGGCTAGTGGCTCTCTCATTCACCTGACTAGGTAGGCTAGTGGCTCTCTCATTCACCTGACTAGGTAGGCTACTGGCTCTCTCATTCACCTGACTAGGTAGACTAGTGGCTCTCTCATTCACCTGACTAGGTAGGCTACTGGCTCTCTCATTCACCTGACTAGGTAGGCTAGTGGCTCTCTCATTCACCTGACTAGGTAGGCTAGTGGCTCTCTCATTCACCTGACTAGGTAGACTAGTGGCTCTCTCATTCACCTGACTAGGTAGGCTAGTGGCTCTCTCATTCACCTGACTAGGTAGACTAGTGGCTCTCATTCACCTGACTAGGTAGGCTAGTGGCTCTCTCATTCACCTGACTAGGTAGACTAGTGGCTCTCTCATTCACCTGACTAGGTAGACTAGTGGCTCTCTCATTCACCTGACTAGGTAGGCTAGTGGCTCTCTCATTCACCTGACTAGGTAGGCTAGTGGCTCTCTCATTCACCTGACTAGGTAGGCTAGTGGCTCTCTCATTCACCTGACTAGGTAGACTAGTGGCTCTCTCATTCACCTGACTAGGTAGGCTACTGGCTCTCTCATTCACCTGACTAGGTAGACTAGTGGCTCTCTCATTCACCTGACTAGGTAGGCTACTGGCTCTCTCATTCACCTGATTAGGTAGACTAGTGGCTCTCTCATTCACCTGACTAGGTAGGCTACTGGCTCTCTCATTCACCTGACTAGGTAGACTAGTGGCTCTCTCATTCACCTGACTAGGTAGGCTAGTGGCTCTCTCATTCACCTGACTAGGTAGGCTAGTGGCTCTCTCATTCACCTGACTAGGTAGGCTAGTGGCTCTCTCATTCACCTGACTAGGTAGACTAGTGGCTCTCTCATTCACCTGACTAGGTAGGCTAGTGGCTCTCTCATTCACCTGACTAGGTAGGCTAGTGGCTCTCTCATTCACCTGACTAGGTAGACTAGTGGCTCTCTCATTCACCTGACTAGGTAGGCTAGTGGCTCTCTCATTCACCTGACTAGGTAGGCTAGTGGCTCTCTCATTCACCTGACTAGGTAGGCTAGTGGCTCTCTCATTCACCTGACTAGGTAGACTAGTGGCTCTCATTCACCTGACTAGGTAGGCTAGTGGCTCTCTCATTCACCTGACTAGGTAGACTAGTGGCTCTCTCATTCACCTGACTAGGTAGACTAGTGGCTCTCTCATTCACCTGACTAGGTAGGCTAGTGGCTCTCTCATTCACCTGACTAGGTAGGCTAGTGGCTCTCTCATTCACCTGACTAGGTAGACTAGTGGCTCTCTCATTCACCTGACTAGGTAGGCTAGTGGCTCTCTCATTCACCTGACTAGGTAGACTAGTGGCTCTCATTCACCTGACTAGGTAGGCTACTGGCTCTCTCATTCACCTGATTAGGTAGACTAGTGGCTCTCTCATTCACCTGACTAGGTAGGCTACTGGCTCTCTCATTCACCTGACTAGGTAGACTAGTGGCTCTCTCATTCACCTGACTAGGTAGGCTAGTGGCTCTCTCATTCACCTGACTAGGTAGGCTAGTGGCTCTCTCATTCACCTGACTAGGTAGGCTAGTGGCTCTCTCATTCACCTGACTAGGTAGACTAGTGGCTCTCTCATTCACCTGACTAGGTAGGCTAGTGGCTCTCTCATTCACCTGACTAGGTAGACTAGTGGCTCTCTCATTCACCTGACTAGGTAGACTAGTGGCTCTCTCATTCACCTGACTAGGTAGGCTAGTGGCTCTCTCATTCACCTGACTAGGTAGGCTAGTGGCTCTCTCATTCACCTGACTAGGTAGGCTAGTGGCTCTCTCATTCACCTGACTAGGTAGACTAGTGGCTCTCTCATTCACCTGACTAGGTAGGCTAGTGGCTCTCTCATTCACCTGACTAGGTAGGCTAGTGGCTCTCTCATTCACCTGACTAGGTAGGCTAGTGGCTCTCTCATTCACCTGACTAGGTAGACTAGTGGCTCTCTCATTCACCTGACTAGGTAGACTAGGTAGGCTGTGGCTCTCTCATTCACCTGACTAGGTAGGCTAGTGGCTCTCTCATTCACCTGACTAGGTGCTAGTGGCTCTCTCATTCACCTGACTAGGTAGGCTAGTGGCTCTCTCATTCACCTGACTAGGTAGGCTAGTGGCTCTCTCATTCACCTGACTAGGTAGGCTACTGGCTCTCTCATTCACCTGACTAGGTAGGCTAGTGGCTCTCTCATTCACCTGACTAGGTAGGCTACTGGCTCTCTCATTCACCTGACTAAGTAGACTACTGGCTCTCTCATTCACCTGAGTCACTGACTAGGTCGGCTAGTGGCTCTCTCATTCAACTGACTCACTGACTAGGTAGGCTAGTGGCTCTCTCATTCAACTGACTCACTGACTAGGTAAGATAGTGCGAGAGCCACTGTAGAGTGACAGCACATGAAGCGACCACTAGAGCAAGCGGCTCCCTCTGCGGGCCGAAACAAAACCAAACCAAATCAAATCAAATTGTATTTGTCACATACACATGGTTAGCAGATGTTAATGCGAGTGTAGCGAAATGATTGTGCTTCTAGTTCCGACAATGCAGTAATAACCAACGAGTAATCTAACCTAACAATTCCACAACGACTACCTTATACAAACAAGTGTAAAGGGATAAAGAATATGTACATAAATATATATTAATGAGTGATGGTACAGAGCGGCATAGGCAAGATGCAGTAGATGGTATCAAGTACAGTATATACATATGAGATGAGTAATGTAGGGTATGTAAACATAAAGTGGCATAGTTTAAAGTGGCTAGTGATACATGTATTACATAAAGATGCAGTAGATGGTATCGAGTACAGTATATACATATGAGATGAATAATGTAGGGTATGTAAACATTATATTATATATAGGTGGCATTGTTTAAAGTGGCTAGTGATACAATTTTTACATCAATTTCCATCAATTTCCATTATTAAAGTGAGCTGGAGTTGAGTCAGTGTGTTGGCAGCAGCCACTCAATGTTAGTGGTGGCTGTTTTAACAGTCTGATGGCCTTGAGAGGCAAGCTGTTTTACAAGCGCAACACCCCTTGACTATAAATACTGTAAATGATTACACAATACCAAAGTTTAGGCTACCACATTCTCCCACATTCTAGGTCGGCAACACAGGGAAGCCTAACAGGACTGGTAATTTCAGCATTGCCACTATTTTCCTTATTATTTGATGTTTACAGACACACTAGGACCAATAACAGTAACCTGCCACTGACTTTATAAGAAACGTACCATACTGGTATATAAATTCATCAATATAATACCAACCAGCGGGGGGGTATTTATATAATGTATTATATTGTCATTGTACTATGGTAAACGCACAGCGAATAAAGATGGTACCATTTATTGGTACCATTTCTCATAATTGTGCGTTACCATGGTGATTCCATGATCCATGTCTATACCGCGGTATAATTGATGTAAAACCATGGTGATTCCATGATCCATGTCTATACCATGGTATAATTGATGTAAAACCATGGTAAAATGTATGTACAATGGCAATACCATCGTACTTCAAAGCTAAAAACATGGTACATTTCGATTCAGATCTATACCGTGGGATAAGTGAAAGTACCGTAGTAGTACTGTGGTATAAGTGAAAGTACTGTAGTAGTACCGTGGTATAAGTGAAAGTACTGTAGTAGTACTGTGGTATAAGTGAAAGTACTGTAGTAGTACCATGGTATAAGTGAAAGTACTGTAGTAGTACCGTGGTATAAGTGAAAGTACCGTAGTAGTACTGTGGTATAAGTGAAAGTACTGTAGTAGTACCGTGGTATAAGTGACAGTACTGTAGTAGGACCGTGGTATAAGTGAAAGTACTGTAGTAGTATCGTGGTATAAGTGAAAGTACTATAGTAGTACCGTGGTATAAGTGAAAGTACCGTAGTAGTACCGTGGTATAAGTGAAAGTTCCGTGGTATAAGTGACAGTACTGTAGTAGTACTGTGGTATAAGTGAAAGTACCGTAGTAGTACCGTGGTATAAGTGACAGTACTGTAGTAGTACCGTGGTATAAGTGACAGTACTGTAGTAGTACCGTGGTATAAGTGAAAGTACTGTAGTAGTATCGTGGTATAAGTGAAAGTACTATAGTAGTACCGTGGTATAAGTGACAGTACTGTAGTATACCGTGGTTTGTTAATTGTCCTATACATGTCATGCAGGTGAATGAGGACCCAAAAGCGACTTGGCGAAAACAGAGTATTTAATCCAGAATAAACTTTACAAAACAAAAAGCATAATACTACACGTAAAGACAAGAACAGACTGGAGACTTGATCGAGAACTGCAGGTTGCCTCGGGAAGGCACTTGAACCTAGCAGACTCAGACACCTGCTCACCACGCAGCATCTGAGGGAAACACGACACGACAGGGCAAAACATTGACACAGCACGGTGAATTATAAATGAGGATCCGACAGGGCAGGTACGGGAAACAAGGAGAGAAATAGGGACTCTAATCAGGGAAAAGGATCGGGAACAGGTGTGGGAAGACTAAATGATGATTAGGGGAATAGGAACAGCTGGGAGCAGGAACGGAACGATAGAGAGAAGAGAGAGCGAGAGAGTGAGAGAGGGAGGGGAGAGAGAGGGATAGAAAGAGGGAAAGAACCTAATAAGACCAGCAGAGGGAAACGAATAGAATGGGAAGCACAGGGACAAGACATGATAATAAATGACAAAACATGACAGTACCCCCCACTCACCGAGCGCCTCCTGGCGCACTCGAGGAGGAATCCTGGCGGCAACGGAGGAAATCATCAATGAGTGAACGGTCCAGCACGTCCCGAGACGGAACCCAACTCCTCTCCTCAGGACCGTAACCCTCCCAATCCACTAAGTATTGGTGGTCCCCGAGAAGCATGTCCATGATCTTATGTACCTTGTAAATAGGTGCGCTCTCGACAAGGACGGGAGGGGGAGGGAAGACGAACGGGGGTGCGAAGAAAAGGCTTAACACAGGAGACATGGAAGACAGGATGGACGCGACGAAGATGTCGCGGAAGAAGCATCGCACAGCGACAGGATTGACGACCTGGGAGACACGGAACGGACCAATGAACCGCGGAGTCAACTTACGAGAAGCTGTCGTAAGAGGAAGGTTGCGAGTGGAAAGCCACACTCTCTGGCCGCAACAATACCTAGGACTCTTAATCCTGCGTTTATTGGCGGCTCTCACAGTCTGTGCCCTGTAGCGGCAAAGTGCAGACCTCACCCTCCTCCAGGTGCGCTCACAACGTTGGACAAACGCTTGAGCGGAGGGAACGCTGGACTCGGCAAGCTGGGAAGAGAATAGAGGAGGCTGGTAACCCAGACTACTCTGAAACGGAGATAACCCGGTAGCAGACGAAGGAAGCGAGTTGTGAGCGTATTCTGCCCAGGGGAGCTGTTCTGCCCAAGACGCAGGGTTTCTGAAAGAAAGGCTGCGTAGTATGCGACCAATCGTCTGATTGGCCCTCTCTGCTTGACCGTTAGACTGGGGATGAAACCCGGAAGAGAGACTGACGGACGCACCAATCAAACGACAGAACTCCCTCCAAAACTGTGACGTGAATTGCGGGCCTCTGTCTGAAACGGCGTCTAACGGGAGGCCATGAATTCTGAACACATTCTCGATAATGATTTGTGCCGTCTCCTTAGCGGAAGGAAGTTTAGCGAGGGGAATGAAATGTGCCGCCTTAGAGAACCTATCGACAACCGTAAGAATCACAGTCTTCCCCGCAGACAAAGGCAGACCGGTAATGAAGTCTAGGGCGATGTGAGACCATGGTCGAGAAGGAATGGGGAGCGGTCTGAGACGACCGGCAGGAGGAGAGTTACCCGACTTAGTCTGCGCGCAGTCCGAACAAGCAGCCACGAAACGGCGCGTGTCACGCTCCTGAGTCGGCCACCAAAATCGCTGGCGACTAGACGCAAGAGTGCCTCGAACACCGGGATGACCAGCTAACTTGGCAGAGTGAGCCCACTGAAGAACAGCCAGACGAGTGGAAACAGGAACGAAAAGGAGGTTACTAGGACAAGCGCGCGGCGACGCAGTGTGTGTGAGTGCTTGCTTAACCTGTCTTTCAATTCCCCAGACTGTCAACCCGACAACACGCCCATAAGGAAGAATCCCCTCGGGATCAGTAGAAGCCACAGAAGAACTAAACAGACGGGATAAGGCATCAGGCTTGGTGTTCTTGCTACCCGGACGGTAAGAAATCACAAACTCGAAACAGCGAAAAACAACGCCCAACGAGCTTGACGGGCATTAAGTCGTTTGGCAGAACGGATGTACTCAAGGTTCTTATGGTCTGTCCAAACGACAAAAGGAACGGTCGCCCCCTCCAACCACTGTCGCCATTCGCCTAGGGCTAAGCGGATGGCGAGCAGTTCACGGTTACCCACATCATAGTTGCGCTCAGATGGCGACAGGCGATGAGAAAAATAAGCGCAAGGATGAACCTTATCGTCAGACTGGAAGCGCTGGGATAGAATGGCTCCCACGCCTACCTCTGAAGCGTCAACCTCGACAATGAATTGTCTAGTGACGTCAGGAGTAACGAGGATAGGAGCGGACGTAAAACGTTCTTTTAGAAGATCAAAAGCTCCCTGGGCGGAACCGGACCACTTAAAACACGTCTTGACAGAAGTAAGAGCTGTGAGAGGGGCAGCAACTTGACCTAAATTACGAATGAAACGCCGATAGAAATTAGCGAAACCTAAAAAGCGCTGCAACTCGACACGTGACCTTGGAACGGGCCAATCACTGACAGCTTGGACCTTAGCGGAATCCATCTGAATGCCTTCAGCGGAAATAACGGAACCGAGAAAATGTAACGGAGGAGACATGAAAAGAGCACTTCTCAGCCTTTACGTAGAGACAATTCTCTAAAAGGCGCTGTAGAACATCGAACGTGCTGAACATGAATCTCGAGTGACGGTGAAAAAATCAGGATATCGTCAAGATAGACAAAAACAAAGATGTTCAGCATGTCTCTCAGAACATCATTAACTAATGCCTGAAAAACAGCTGGCGCATTGGCGAGACCAAACGGCAGAACCCGGTACTCAAAATGCCCTAACGGAGTGTTAAACGCCGTTTTCCACTCGTCCCCCCTCTCTGATGCGCACGAGATGGTAAGCGTACGAAGGTCCAACTTAGTAAAGCACCTGGCTCCCTGCAGAATCTCGAAGGCTGATGACATAAGGGGAAGCGGATAACGATTCTTAACCGTTATGTCATTCAGCCTCGATAATCCACGCAGGGGCGCAGAGTACCGTCCTTCTTCTTAACAAAAAGAACCCCGCCCCGGCCGGAGAGGAAGAAGGCACTATGGTACCGGCGCCAAGAGACACAGATAAATAATCCTCGAGAGCCTTACGTTCGGGAGCCGACAGAGAGTATAGTCTACCCCGAGGAGGAGTGGTCCCCGGAAGGAGATCAATACTACAATCATACGACCGGTGAGGAGGAAGGGAGTTGGCTCGGGACCGACTGAAGACCGTGCGCAGATCATGATATTCCTCCGGCACTCCTGTCAAATCGCCAGGTTCCTCCTGAGAAGTGGGGACAGAAGAAATGGGAGGGATGGCAGACATTAAGCACTTCACATGACAAGATACGTTCCAGGATAGGATAGAATTACAAGACCAATTAATAGAAGGATTATGACATACTAGCCAGGGATGACCCAAAACAACAGGTGTGAAAGGTGAACGAAAAATCAAAAAAGAAATAGTCTCACTGTGGTTACCAGATACTGTGAGAGTTAAAGGTAGTGTCTCAAATCTGATACTGGGAAGATGACTACCATCTAAGGCAAACATGGGCGTAGGCTTGTCCATGAAACAACCCTCAGCCCCAGAGTCAATCAAGGCACTGCATGTAGCACCCGAACCGGTCCAGCGTAGATGGACCGACATAGTAGTACAAGATCTAGATGAAGAGACCTGAGTAGTAGCGCTCACCAGTAGCCCTCCGCTTACTGATGGGCTCTGGCCTCTTACTGGACATGAATTAACAAAATGTCCATCAAAGTAGAGGCACAGGCGGTTGGTGATCCTCCGTTCCCTCTCCTTAGTCGAGAGCGAATCCCTCCCAGCTGCATGGGCTCAGTCTCAGAGCCAGAGGAGGGAGATGGTTGCGTGCGGAGCAGGGAAACACCGTTGATGCGAGCTCTCTTCCACGAGCCTGGTGACGAAGATCTACCCGTCGTTCTATGCGGATGGCGAGAGCAATCAAAGAGTCCACACTGGAAGGAACCTCCCGAGAGAGAATCTCATCTTTGACCACTGTGTGGAGTCCCTCCAGAAAACGAGCGAGCAGCGCCGGCTGTTCCAGTCACTAGAGGCAGCAAGAGTACGAAACTCTATTGAGTAATCCGTTATGGATCGATCACCTTGGCATAGGGAAGCCAGGACCCTAGAAGCCTCCCCACCAAAAACTGAACGGTCAAAAACCCGAATCATCTCCTCTTTAAAGTTCTGGTAATTGTTAGAACAATCAGCCCTTGCCTCCCAGATAGCTGTGCCCCACTCTCGGGCCCGGCCAGTAAGGAGTGAAATGACGTGCAACCCGAGTCTCTCTAGAGTATGTGTTGGGTTAGAACACAATCTCACACTGGGTGAGAAAGGAGCGGCACTCAGTGGGCTGCCCGGAGTAGCAAGGTGGGTTATTAACCCTAGGTTCTGGAGACTCGGCAGGCCAGGAAGTAACAGGTGGCACGAGACGAAGACTCTGGAACTGTCCAGAGAGGTCGGAAACCTGAGCGGTCAGGCTCTCCACGGCATGGCGAGCAGCAGACAATTCCTGCTCGTGTCTGCCGAGCATGGCTCCTTGGATCTCGACGGCAGTGTTACGAGCGTCTGTAGTCGCTGGGTCCATTCCTCGGTCGGATCCTTCTGTCATGCAGGTGAATGAGGACCCAAAAGCGACTTGGCGAAAACAGAGTATTTAATCCAGAATAAACTTTACAAAACAAAAAGCATAATACTACACGTAAAGACAAGAACAGACTGGAGACTTGATCGAGAACTGCAGGTTGCCTCGGGAAGGCACTTGAACCTAGCAGACTCAGACACCTGCTCACCACGCAGCATCTGAGGAAACACGACACGACAGGGCAAAACATTGACACAGCACGGTGAATTATAAATGAGGATCCGACAGGGCAGGTACGGGAAACAAGGAGAGAAATAGGGACTCTAATCAGGGAAAAGGATCGGGAACGGGTGTGGGAAGACTAAATGATGATTAGGGGAATAGGAACAGCTGGGAGCAGGAACGGAACGATAGAGAGAAGAGAGAGCGAGAGAGTGAGAGAGGGAGGGGGAGAGAGAGGGATAGAAAGAGGGAAAGAACCTAATAAGACCAGCAGAGGGAAACGAATAGAATGGGAAGCACAGGGACAAGACATGATAATAAATGACAAAACATGACAATACAGCTCGCTGGGTGAGGTCTTAGTAACAGCATCGGTATGTGGTGGTAAATAGACAGCTACAAAAAACATACAAGAAGACTCTTGGTAAATAATGTGTTCTGCAGCTTATCATGAAGTATTCGACCTCGGGTGAGCAAAAACTTGAGACCTCAACATTAGAGATCGCCAGCTGTTGTTAACAAAGAGACACAACCTTTCATATATATATTTTTAAACCTGAATTTAACTCAGGAAGTCAGTTATGAACTAATTCTTATTTTCAACTGAAATGTGTCTTCCGCATTTAACTGAACCCCTTTGAATCAGAGAGGTGCAGGGGGCTGCCTGCCTTATGGGATAGCCATCCTGCTAGCGGGACACCAGAAGACAACATCCGGTGAAATTGTAGGGTACGCAATTCAAATAAATAATCGCGTCGAACCAGGGGCTGAACCTGTTTTTAAATCTCATTTTCTCTATGGGTGCGTATTTGTTAACAATACCAAATAAATATCTAAAAGAAATGTCCAATTATCTAAGACAGAGGGGATCAAGTTGATTCTAAATCATTTTACAGAGGCCAGGTCATGAAGGAAGGTTTGCTCATTAAAGGTTTTTAGCAAGCGTCTATGACAAGTCAGGATAAGTTGTTTTACTGAGCAGACATTACGAACACAGGCTGTATAACAATGATCACTAAGGTCGTTACAGAAAACACCAGACTGATACCTGTCAGGATTATTTATAAGGATAACATCAAGGTGTCTAACCTTTTCTGGGTTTTTGGAGTCATATCTTGTGTGATTGGTAATAATTAGAGAAAAATGTAGAGTTCCATTGCTTTAGGACTTGGTCAGGTAGTTTAAGTATGTCTAAGGTCTTACCAAAGCATTTTCGGTCATAGGAAATGAAGGTGGAGACATTATTGATTATCGTGGTCCTTCTGTAGCTCAGTTGGTAGAGCATGGCGCTTGTAATGCCAGGGTAGTGGGTTCGATCCCCGGGACCACCCATATGTAGAATGTATGCACACATGACTGTAAGTCGCTTTGGATAAAAGCGTCTGCTAAATGGCATATATTATTGACAACAACAAACAGATCAGTGGTGTAAAGTACGTAAATAAAAATACTACTGAATTAGTTTGGGGGGGGTATCTGTACTTTACTTTAAAGTACTACTGAATTAGTTTTGGGGGGTATCTGTACTTTACTTTAAAGTACTACTGAATTAGTTTTGGGGGGTATCTGTACTTTACTTTAAAGTACTACTGAATTAGTTTTGGGGGGTATCTGTACTTTACTTTAAAGTACTACTGAATTAGTTTTGGGGGGGTATCTGTACTTTACTTTAAAGTACTACTGAATTAGTTTTGGGGGGTATCTGTACTTTACTTTAAAGTACTACTGAATTAGTTTTGGGGGTATCTGTACTTTACTTTAAAGTACTACTGAATTAGTGTTGGGGGTATCTGTACTTTACTTTAAAGTACTACTGAATTAGTTTTGGGGGGTATCTGTATTTACTTTAAAGTACTACTGAATTAGTTTTGGGGGTTTCTGTACTTTACTTTAAAGTACTATTGAATTAGTTTTGGGGGGTATCTGTACTTTACTTTAAAGTACTACTGAATTAGTGTTGGGTGGGTATCTGTACTTTACTTTAAAGTACTACTGAATTAGTTTTGGGGGTGTATCTGTACTTTACTTTAAAGTACTACTGAATTAGTTTTGGGGGTATCTGTACTTTACTTTAAAGTACTACTGAATTAGTTTTGGGGGTATCTGTACTTTACTTTAAAGTACTACTGAATTAGTGTTGGGTGGGTATCTGTACTTTACTTTAAAGTACTACTGAATTAGTTTTGGGGGGGTATCTGTACTTTACTTTAAAGTACTACTGAATTAGTTTTGGGGGGTTCTGTACTTTACTTTAAAGTACTATTGAATTAGTTTTGGGGGTATCTGTACTTTACTTTAAAGTACTACTGAATCGTTTTGGGGGTATCTGTACTTTAAAGTACTACTGAATTAGTTTTGGGGGTATCTGTATTTTACTTTCAAGTACTACTGAATTCGTTTGGGGGGTATCTGTACTTTACTTTAAAGTACTACTGAATTAGTTTTGGGGGTATCTGTACTTTACCCTAAAGTACTACTGAATTCGTTTTGGGTGGGTATCTGTACTTTACTTTAAAGTACTACTGAATTAGTTTTGGGGGGTATCTGTACTTTACTTTAAAGTACTATTGAATTAGTTTTGGGTGGGTATCTGTCCTTTACTTTAAAGTACTACTGAATTAGTTTTAGGGGGAGTATCTGTACTTTACTTTAAAGTACTACTGAATTAGTTTTGGGGGTATCTGTACTTTACTTTAAAGTACTACTGAATTAGTTTTGGGGGTATCTGTACTTTACTTTAAAGTACTCCTGAATTAGTTTTGGGGGGTATCTGTACTTTACTTTAAAGTACTACTGAATTAGTTTTGGGGGTATGTACTACTGAATTAGTTTTGGGGGTATCTGTACTGTACTTTAAAGTACTACTGAATTAGTTTTTTTGGGGGTGTCTGTACTTTACTTTAAAGTACTACTGAATTAGTTTTTTTTGGGGGGGGGGTATGTACTACTGAATTAGTTTTGGGGGTATCTGTCCTTTACTTTAAAGTACTACTGAATTAGTTTTAGGGGGAGTATCTGTACTTTACTTTAAAGTACTACTGAATTAGTTTTGGGGAGGTATCTGTACTTTACTTTAAAGTACTACTGAATTAGTTTTGGGGGTATCTGTACTTTACCTTAAAGTACTACTGAATTAGTTTTGGGGGGTATCTGTACTTTACTTTAAAGTACTACTGAATTAGTTTTGGGGGGGGGGTATGTACTACTGAATTAGTTTTGGGGGTATCTGTACTGTACTTTAAAGTACTACTGAATTAGTTTTTTTTTTGTGGGGGGGTGTCTGTACTTTACTTTAAAGTACTACTGAATTAGTTAGATATCTGTATTTTACTTTACTATTTATATATTTGACAACTTTTACTTCACCACATACCTGAAGAAAATTATGTCATTTTTACTCCACATACTATACCTGATACTTAAAAGTACTCAGTACATTTTGAATGCTTAGCAGGACAGGAAAATGGACCTATTCACAGACCTATTCACGCACCTATTCACGCACCTATTCACGCACCTATTCACGCACCTATTCACGCACCTATTCACACACCAAGACAACACATGGTCCTCCCTTTTGCCTCTGATCTGGTGGACTCACTAAACACAAATGCATCTTTTGTAAATGATGTCTGAGTGTCGGAGTGTCGGAGTGTCTGAGTGTCTGAGTGTCTGAGTGTCTGAGTGTCTGAGTGTCTGAGTGTCGGAGTGTCGGAGTGTCTGAGTGTAGGAGTGTCTGAGTGTCTGAGTGTCTGAGTGTCTGAGTGTAGGAGTGTCTGAGTGTCTGAGTGTAGGAGTGTCTGAGTGTCTGAGTGTAGGAGTGTCTGAGTGTCTGAGTGTCTGAGTGTCTGAAGTGTCTGAGTGTCTGAGTGTCTGAGTGTCTGAGTGTCTGAGTGTAGGAGTGTCTGAGTGTAGGAGTGTAGGAGTGTCTGAGTGTAGGAGTGTAGGAGTGTCGGAGTGGAGTGTCTGAGTGTCTGAGTGTAGGAGTGTCTGAGTGTCGGAGCGCCCCTGACTATTCATACATTTAACAAAACAATAACAATGTGCCGTCTGCTTTGCTTAAAAAGAAGGAATTTAAAATTATTTATGCTTCTACTTTTCCTTTTTATACTTAAGTATTTTTTAAACAATTCAATTTACTTCTAATTGAATGATGTAGTAGTCTAATGTTGTAGGAGCCCAGCTAGGGGTTTATAACTGTCTAATAGTGTAGCAGCCCAGCTAGGGGTTTTAACTGTCTAATGATGTAGCAGCCTAGCTAGGGGTTTAACGGTCTAATGATGTAGCAGCCCAGCCAGGGGTTTAATGGTCTAATGATGTAGCAGCCTAGCTAGGGGTTTAACGGTCTAATGATGTAGCAGCCTAGCTATGGGGTTTATAACTGTTTAATGATGTAGCAGCCTAGCTAGGGGTTTAACTGTCTAATGATGTAGCAGCCTAGCTATGGGGTTTATAACTGTCTAATGATGTAGCAGCCTAGCTATGGGGTTTATAACTGTCTAATGATGTAGCAACCCAGCTAGGGGTTAATAACTGTCTAATGATGTAGCAGCCTAGCTAGGGGTTAACTGTCTAATGATGTAGCAGCCTAGCTAGGGGTTTAATGGTCTAATGATGTAGTAGCCTAGCTAGGGGTTTAATGGTCTAACAATGTAGCAGCCTAGCTAGGGGTTTAATGGTCTAATGATGTAGTAGCCTAGCTAGGGGTTTAATGGTCTAACGATGTAGCAGCCTAGCTAGGGGTTTAATGGTCTAATGATGTAGCAGCCTAGCTAGGGGTTTAATGGTCTAATGATGTAGCAGCCTAGCTAGGGGTTTAATGGTCTAATGATGTAGCAGCCTAGCTAGGGGTTTAATGGTCTAATGATGTAGCAGCCTAGCTAGGGGTTTAATGGTCTAATGATGTAGCAGCCTAAGCTAGCTGGCTGGTTTAATGGCTGGGCTGTAACTAAGTATGTAGCAGCCTAAGTAGCTGGCTGTGTTTTTAATGGCTCTAATGATGTTTACTAGGGAACTAAGCCTGGCTGGGTTTAATGGTTTCTAATGATGTAGCAGCTAGCTGGCTGGTTTACCAATGGAACTAACGGCCTGGCTGGGCTGTAACTAAGTAGCTGGCTGTGTTTACTACCAAGGGAACTAACGGCCTGGCTGGGCTGTAACTAAGTAGCTGGCTGTGTTTACTACCAAGGGAACTAACGGCCTGGCTGGGCTGTAACTAAGTAGCTGGCTGTGTTTACTACCAAGGGAACTAACGGCCTGGCTGGGCTGTAACTAAGTAGCTGGCTGTGTTTACTACCAAGGGAACTAACGGCCTGGCTGGGCTGTAACTAAGTAGCTGGCTGTGTTTACTGCCAAGGGAACTAACGGCCTGGCTGGGCTGTAACTAAGTAGCTGGCTGTGTTTACTACCAAGGGAACTAACGGCCTGGCTGGGCTGTAACTAAGTAGCTGGCTGTGTTTACTACCAAGGGAACTAACGGCCTGGCTGGGCTGTAACTAAGTAGCTGGCTGTGTTTACTACCAAAGCAGCTAACGGCCTGGCGGGGCTGTAACTTGTTGATTTATTGCTGCTGTTAAGTCTGGAATGGCCGGTGGCCTGGAGAAGAGATTGTTGCTAATTGATTGTCCTCCTCTGGAGTCTTCCAAATTGAATTTGTTGCCTCAGATACATCATAAACAGACCTGGCACTTAGGTCCATATTGTGACAGCAAGGCTAAATGCACTGATATAGCCAGGTCCCCTTTACTACTACAGAGCGCTGGGCCTGTATACACTGTGTAAATCTGATCTAGTCAGATTCCTTTACTACCACAGAGCGCTGGGCCTGTATTCACTGTGTAAATCTGATCTAGTCAGATTCCTTTACTACTGCAGAGCACTGGGCCTGTATACACTGGGGTGGCAGGGTAGCCTAGTGGTTAGAGCATTAGACTAGTAACCGGAAGGTTGCAAGTTCAAACCCCTGAGCTGACAAGGTACAAATCTGTCGTTCTATCCCTGAACAGGCAGTTAACCCACTGTTCCTAGGCCGTCATTGAAAATAAGAATTTGTTCTTAACTGACTTGCCTAGTTAAATAAAGGTTAAAAAAAAACTGTGTAAATCTGATCTAGTCAGATTCCTTTACTACTGCAGAGTGCTGGGCCTGTATTCACTGTGTAAATCTGATCTAGTCAGATTCCTTTACTACTGCAGAGTGCTGGGCCTGTATTCACTGTGTAAATCTGATCTAGTCAGATTCCTTTACTACTGCAGAGTGCTGGGCCTATATTCACTGTGTAAATCTGATCTAGCCAGGTCCCCTTTACTACTGCAGAGTGCTGGGCCTATATACACTGTGTAAATCTGATCTAGTCAGATTCCTTTACTACTGCAGAAAATAATGTACTTTACTCCATACATTTTACCTGACACTTTAAAAGTACTCTTTACATTTTGAATGCTTAGCAGGATAGAAATTGTCCAATTCACAAGACAACACATGGTCATCCATTCTGTGTCACATCCTGACCTTAGTTACTTTTTTTTATGTCTCTGTGTTAGTTTGGTCAGGGTGTGATTTGGGGTGATTTGGGGTGGGCATTCTGTTTGTTATATTTCTAGGTGTTTGGCCTGGTATGGTTCCCAATCAGAGGCAGCTGTTTATCGTTGACACTGATTGAGAACCATACTTAGGCAGCCTGTTTTCCCACTATGGGTTGTGGGTAGTTTTGTGTCTGTGTTTTACCATACAGAACTGTTTCAGTCACGTTCATTATCTTTTGTTTTTGTCATTCAGTGTTCAGTTGTATTTCATTAAAGATGGACACTTACCACGCTGCACATTGGTCCGATCTTTCATACGCGTCATCAGACGAGGACGAGTTCCGTTACGTTCTGCCTCTGCTCTGGCGAACTCACTAAAGACAAATGCATCTTTTATAAATGATGTCTGACCGTTGGAGTTCTGCCTCTGGTTATCTGTTCGTTTTAAATAGAACAAATTGGTTAATAGAAGGAATTTGAAATAATTTATAAATCAACTTTTGATACTTAAGTATATTTAGAACCAAATACTTTTTCTCAAGTATATTTTACTGGGTGACTTTTACTTTGACATCTTTCCACATCTGTACTTTGACTCGAGTATGACAAATATGTACTTTTTCCACCATCTGGTTTGGGTCAGTTTTTTTTGAGGCGTGTCCACACAATATAACGATTGATCAAAAAATGTGATTGGATACCCTATTACATGGAACGGGGTGGATGAGTCACTGTGTGAATACAGGCACTAAGCTGTGTTGTGTCACTACTGAGGAATATTGAGCTTTTGTTCTCTTTCACTTCTGCAGGGATGAGCGAGAGAGAGAGGGGTATTGGCTGGGATGAGTGAAATCACTCTCTAAGATCCAGTAAAACTGTTAAGGTACGGCTTGGTCTGGTCTTGTTTCTCTCAAGACCTCAGTAGCTCATGTATAAAATAAGCTCTCCACCATCTCCAGCATCTCTAATGTCATCACACATTCTGTAAGATGCTTGACAAGACTCCAGATAGATTAATAAAACAAAATCCTTCTACCAAGTTCACTTTTGGATCTCTCTTGCTTTAATGCTTCACCTATGTTTTTCATGATTTCTACAGTAACTTCAAGTCGTAGAGCATCTCTCTCTGTCTCTCTGTCTCTTCTGTCTGTCTCTTCTGTCTCTGTCTCTCTCTCTGTCTCTCTCTGTCTGTCTCTGTCTCTGTCTGTCTCTGTCTCTCTCTGCTGTCTGTCTCTCTTTCTTTGACTACTCCAGGATGTTGAGGAGAGACGGGGTGAGGACATCTAAACGGTGTCTTAAGTGCCACCTTTATGAAATCGGGTTCCATTTGATAAAAGGCCTTAATGAGCCAGGGTTTTGGTCAATATATCTCCTCCCCTCCGTTCAATACCGCATGACCTGACGATTTGACGTGTGCTGATGAAGCATGATCACCTTAGCAACGTATTCGTTCCAGATCCTTCCAACAGGCAACCCTGCAGATAGCTAGATAGCTGTTTCTGTTAGTGCATCAGACCACCAACCAGGAAACGTTAGTATGTTAGCCAGTATGTGAGGTAGGTTTCCTCTTTGGCCAGAGGATTGCTGCTCTACTCTCCTGGACAGCTGGTTCTGTTAGTGCATCAACAACATGATAAAAACATGATGAAGATGCTGCTGGACTCTTCAAGGGCTTTGGGCATCAAAGACCATCAAAACACCTGCATTGTTTACAAAAAAAGATAACTGGCAACCAACCAATTACAGACTACAACCTTCTAACAGAAAATAAACACTGTGCATATTTGTAGGGTGTCCAATCAAACACACATCTTTTGACCAATGGGTAACATGTTAATTGTGTAGATAATCCTCGAAGAAAACCAATGGTCGAAACCTCAAGTCTCTATCATAATCCAAACCCATTGGAGTTTTTACCTTTGTAGGATGCCCAGAATTCGGTTGACTAAATCAATGGAGGCCAGGGGGAAAAAAGGTGTCAAAAATCTGGAAAATAGCATCACGTCATCTGAGAGCTGTGGCTCCCATTTGAACTCGTTATCTTTCTTCTCAAATCCAGAGGACACGAAACAATATGGAGGTAAGACCAACATTGATTTTGAGACACGACATTTAGTATTTTCAAACAACTTTTCAGACGACTACCACTCTGTCAAAAGAGCTCAGGGCTTCTTATCGGGTGTAGTAGGTGAATAAATATAACTCTTGAAAAAAATATATATATATATAATGCTAATGATAAGTTAGAGACCCCACTGAACGATTCAGAACATGAAGACTCATATTTCTCTTGGTAAAATTTATTTTCTAACATAATTAAGAAAGGGCCATTTTATCTTCCTCCCTGGGTAGAGTGGGTGGAAACCCTGCATCCTATTCCTGACCATTCCAAAACACAATTGGCTCCATTGGCAGATTTACACAGTGAATATAGGCCCAGTGCTCTGCAGTAGTAAAGGAATCTGACTAGATCAGATTTACACAGTGAATACAGACCCAGCACTCTGCAGTAGTAAAGGGGACCTGGCTAGATCAGATTTACACAGTGAATATAGGCCCAGTGCTCTGCAGTAGTAAAGGGGACCTGGCTAGATCAGATTTACACAGTGAATATAGGCCCAGTGCTCTGCAGTAGTAAAGGGGACCTGGCTAGATCAGATTTACACAGTGAATATAGGCCCAGTGCTCTGCAGTAGTAAAGGGGACCTGGCTAGATCAGATTTACACAGTGAATATAGGCCCAGTGCTCTGCAGTAGTAAAGGGGACCTGGCTAGATCAGATTTACACAGTGAATATAGGCCCAGTGCTCTGCAGTAGTAAAGGGGACCTGGCTAGATCAGATTTACACAGTGAATATAGGCCCAGTGCTCTGCGGTAGTAAAGGGGACCTGGCTAGATCAGATTTACACAGTGAATATAGGCCCAGTGCTCTGTGGTAGTAAAGGAATCTGACTAGATCAGATTTACACAGTGAATATAGGCCCAGTGCTCAGATCAGATTTACACAGGGAATACAGGCCCAGCGCTCTCTAGATCAGATTTACACAGGGAATACAGGCCCAGCGCTCTGTGGTAGTAAAGGGGACCTGGCTAGATCAGATTTACACAGTGAATACAGGCTAGCTAATGAGTAGTGAGGTTTCACCCTGTAACCACTATTGATCTCCTTATTTATTTATGGTCTAACATGGAGGCTGTCTGTACAGACCTTGGTTCAAATACTATTCGGAATCTGTCATTGGGCGTTAGTTCTAGCCTGCCTGGAATACCAGACGAGCGAGTGTTTGTAGTTGTGGGACGATTGTATTGGCTCATTAGGACAGGCAAGCTCAATCAAGCACAGATAAAGTTTTTGGACATGATTTCAAATAGTATTTGAACCCACCATGTCTATGTGTGCTGCCACGCTTTAGTGGATACGAGCGTCTGAACAATGTGATATTATATATATATATATATATATTAGCTGGGTTATTTGATAGTCCCTTCGAGAAAATAGCTTAGAATGGTGTTTCACAACACAACTACACAACTACACGACCAATCAATATCATGTCCATCAAGTCATCAATTACCCCAAACGAAGGCATGTCACCCCCAGGGATAAGACCAGTGGACCTCTGAGGGTCCTGTTTTTCTTTTTTTTATTACTTATAACTGAGAAGCCTGAGTACAGAGGAATATCTCTGGACCTAATATTATACCCTATTGTATGGGCCTATAAGTACTGTAGTACTCTATGGATCTATTAGTACTGTAGTACTGTATGGATCTATAAGTACTGTAATACTGTATGGATCTATAAGTATTGTAGTACTGTAGTACTGAATGGATCTATAAGTGCTGCAGTACTGTAGTACTGTATGGGCCTATAAGTACTGTAGTACTGTATGGATCTATAAGTACTGTAGTACTGTATGGATCTATAAGTACTGTAATACTGTATGGATCTATAAGTACTGTAGTACTGTATGGATCTATAAGTACTGTAATACTGTATGGATCTATAAGTACAGTAATACTGGATGGATCTATAAGTATTGTAGTACTGTAGTACTAAATGGATCTATGTGCTGCAGTACTGTAGTACTGTATGGATCTATAAGTACTGTAGTACTGTATGGATCTATAAGTGCTGTAGTACTGTAGTACAGTAGTACTGTAGTACTGTAGTACTATATGGATCTATAAGTACTGTAGTACTGTATGGATCTATAAGTACTGTAGTACTGTATGGATCTATAAGAACTGTAGTACTGTATGGATCGATAAGTGCTGTAGTACTGTAGTACAGTAGTACTGTAGTACTGTAGTACTATATGGATCTATAAGTACTGTAGTACTGTATGGATCTATAAGGACTGTAGTACTGTATGGATCTATAAGGACTGTAGTACCGTAGTACTGCATGGATCTATAAGTACTGTAATACTGTATGGATCTATAAGTATTGTAGTACTGTATGGATCTATAAGTGCCACATGCACATGGTTAGCAGATGTTAATGCGAGTGTAGCGAAATGCTTGTGCTTCTAGTTCCGACAATGCAGTGATAACCAACAAGTAATCTAACTAACAATTCCAAAACTACTGTCTTATACACAGTGTAAGGGGATAAAGAATATGTACATAAGGATATATGAATGAGTGATGGTACAGGGCAGCATACAGTAGATGGTATCGAGTACAGTATATACATATGAGATGAGTATGTAGACAAAGTAAACAAAGTGGCATTATTATATTATTATTATTATTATATTGTGGCATAGTTAAAGTGGCTAGTGATACATGTATTACATAAGTATGCAGTCAATGATATAGAGTACAGTATATACGTATGCATATGAGATGAATAATGTAGGGTAAGTAACATTATATAAGGTAACATTGTTTAAAGTGGCTAGTGATATATTTACATCATTTCCCATCAATTCCCATTATTAAAGTGGCTGGAGTTGGGCCAGTGTCAATGTCAGTGTGTTGGCAGCAGCCACTCAATGTTAGTGGTGGCTGTTTAACAGTCTGATGGCCTTGAGATAGAAGCTGTTTTTCAGTCTCTCCCAGCTTTGATGCACCTGTACTGACCTCGCCTTCTGGATGATAGTGGGGTGAACAGGCAGTGGCTCGGGTGGTTGATGTCCTTGATGATCTTTATGGCCTTCCTGTAACATCGGGTGGTGTAGGTGTCCTGGAGGGCAGGCAGTTTGCCCCCGGTGATGCGTTGTGCAGACCTCACTACCCTCTGGAGAGCCTTACGGTTGAGGGCGGAGCAGTTGCCGTACCAGGCGGTGATACAGCCCGCCAGGATGCTCTCGATTGTGCATCTGTAGAAGTGTGTGAGTGCTTTTGGTGACAAGCCGAATTTCTTCAGCCTCCTGAGGTTGAAGAGGCGCTGCTGCGCCTTCTTCACGACGCTGTCAGTGTGAGTGGACCAATTCAGTTTGTCTGTGATGTGTATGCCGAGGAACTTAAAACTTGCTACCCTCTCCACTACTGTTCCATCGATGTGGATAGGGGGGTGTTCCCTCTGCTGTTTCCTGAAGTCCACAATCATCTCCTTAGTTTTGTTGACGTTGAGTGTGAGGTTATTTTCCTGACACCACACTCCGAGGGCCCTCACCTCCTCCCTGTAGGCCGTCTCGTCGTTGTTGGTAATCAAGCCTACCACTGTTGTGTCGTCCGCAAACTTGATGATTGAGTTGGAGGCGTGCGTGGCCACGCAGTCGTGGGTGAACAGGGAGTACAGGAGAGGGCTCAGAACGCACCCTTGTGGGGCCCCCGTGTTGAGGATCAGCGGGGAGGAGATGTTGTTGCCTACCCTCACCACCTGGGGGCGGCCCGTCAGGAAGTCCAGTACCCAGTTGCACAGGGCGGGGTCGAGACCCAGGGTCTCGAGCTTGATGACGAGCTTGGAGGGTACTATGGTGTTGAAGGCCGAGCTGTAGTCGATGAACAGCATTCTCACATAGGTATTCCTCTTGTCCAGGTGGATTAGAGCAGTGTGCAGTGTGGTTGAGATTGCATCGTCTGTGGACCTATTTGGGCGGTAAGCAAATTGGAGTGGGTCTAGGGTGTCAGATAGGGTGGAGGTGATATGGTCCTTGACTAGTCTCTCAAAGCACTTCATGATGACGGAAGTGAGTGCTACGGGGCGGTAGTCGTTTAGTTCAGTTACCTTAGCTTTCTTGGGAACAGGAACAATGGTGGCCCTCTTGAAGCATGTGGGAACAGCAGACTGGTATAGGGATTGATTGAATATGTCCGTAAACACACCGGCCAGCTGGTCTGCGCATGCTCTGAGGGCGCGGCTGGGGATGCCGTCTGGGCCTGCAGCCTTGCGAGGGTTAACACGTTTAAATGTCTTACTCACCTCGGCTGCAGTGAAGGAGAGACCGCATGTGTTCGTTGCAGGCTGTGTCAGTGGCACTGTATTGTCCTCAAAGCGGGCAAAAAAGTTATTTAGTCTGCCTGGGAGCAAGACATCCTGGTCCGTGATTGACTGTAGACCCTGACTGTAGACCCTGCCACATTTATAAGTACTGTGGTACTGTATGGATCTATAAGTACTGTAGTACTGTAGTACTGTATGGATCTATAAGTACTGTATGGATCTATAAGTACTGTAGTACTGTAGTACTGTTTTGATCTATAAGTACTGTAGTACTGTAGTACTGTATGGATCTATAAGTACTGTAGTACTGTATGGATCTATAAGTACTGTAGTACTGTATGGATCTATAAGTACTGTAATACTGTAGTACTGTATGGATCTATAAGTGCTGTAGTACTGCATGGATCTATAAGGACTGTAGTACTGTAGTACTGTATGGATCTATAAGGCCTGTAGTACTGTAGTACTGTATGGATCTATAAGGCCTGTAGTACTGTAGTACTGTAGTACTTATTAGAATAGATGTTGGATGATCCTGTGTGTTATTATACTCTATCAGTCGTGAGTCATAGACAGCTGAACCCAGGATAATGAACAAATAATAACGTTTTTACTGCAGTGGGTTAAATCAGGGTCACACAGAAGTGTTTCATGGTAGTATTAAACAAATCTACTTTAAAACAAAAGTATACACCTAACACACATGTTGATGGGCTGAAGACACCTGAACCATGTCAGATAAAGTTTAAATGTATTCAATGTTAAGTTTGCATCCCAATATTACACTTTATATACATCACAGAAGACTCACATATAACAAGCCAGTTTGACATAGAAACACCAGATTTTTGTAGTAAAAAAATAAGTAATTAATCATGAAATAATCATAATGTAATTATAAAAATATGAATAACGTTTCACCCATGAGGCCAAAGAGGGAGCTTTTTGTCATTGGCTGCATGAAAGGGCTACAACACAGTCTGGGCTTTGAAAAAACAACAAAATGGCAGCACCACCACTTGACAGATTTAACACCTGTTCTCAGGTCCTTCCTCTGTAATCCTCCTGCCAGAGAGAGCTCTGTAATCTAATCTGTAATGTAATGTAATGTAATCTGTAATGTAAGATCTGAAGTTTTATTCAATGTCATAAAACCACCAGAAACACCAGAGAGGGTTTGGTTGTTTAGTTGTTTAGTTGTTTAGTTGTTTGGTTGTTTAGTTGTTTAGTTGTTTGGTTGTTTAGTTGTTTGGTTGTTTAGTTGTTTGGTTGTTTAGTTGTTTGGTTGTTTAGTTGTTTGGTTGTTTGGTTGTTTGGTTGTTTGGTTGTTTAGTTGTTTAGTTGTCTGGTTGTTTGGTTGTTTAGTTGTTTGGTTGTTTGTTGTTTAGTTGTTTGGTTGTCTGGTTGTTTGGTTGTTTAGTTGTTTGGTTGTTTAGTTGTTTGGTTGTTTAGTTGTTTGGTTGTTTGGTTGTTTAGTTGTTTGGTTGTTTAGTTGTTTGGTTGTTTGGTTGTTTAGTTGTTTAGTTGTTTGGTTGTTTAGTTGTTTGGTTGTTTAGTTGTTTGGTTGTTTGTTGTTTGGTTGTTTGGTTGTTTAGTTGTTTAGTTGTTTTGTTGTTTAGTTGTCTGGTTGTTTGGTTGTTTAGTTGTCTGGTTGTTTGGTTGTTTAGTTGTCTGGTTGTTTGGTTGTTTAGTTGTCTGGTTGTTTGGTTGTTTAGTTGTTTAGTTGTTTAGTTGTTTAGTTGTCTGGTTGTTTAGTTGTTTAGTTGTTTAGTTGTTTAGTTGTCTGGTTGTTTGGTTGTTTAGTTGTCTGGTTGTTTGGTTGTTTAGTTGTTTAGTTGTTTAGTTGTTTGGTTGTTTTGTTGTTTAGTTGTTTAGTTGTTTGGTTGTTTTGTTGTTTAGTTGTTTGGTTGTTTTGTTGTTTAGTTGTTTAGTTGTTTGGTTGTTTTGTTGTTTAGTTGTTTGGTTGATTGGTTGTTTGGTTGTTTAGTTGTTTAGTTGTTTGGTTGTTTTGTTGTTTAGTTGTTTGGTTGTTTAGTTGTTTGGTTGTTTTGTTGTTTAGTTGTTTGGTTGTTTAGTTGTTTAGTTGTTTAGTTGTTTAGTTGTCTGGTTGTTTGGTTGTTTAGTTGTCTGGTTGTTTGGTTGTTTAGTTGTTTAGTTGTTTAGTTGTTTAGTTGTCTGGTTGTTTGGTTGTTTAGTTGTCTGGTTGTTTAGTTGTTTAGTTGTTTAGTTGTTTGGTTGTTTAGTTGTTTAGTTGTTTAGTTGTTTGGTTGTTTTGTTGTTTAGTTGTTTAGTTGTTTAGTTGTTTAGTTGTTTAGTTGTTTGGTTGTTTTGTTGTTTAGTTGTTTAGTTGTTTGGTTGTTTTGTTGTTTAGTTGTTTGGTTGATTAGTTGTTTGGTTGTTTGGTTGTTTGGTTGTTTGGTTGTTTTGTTGTTTGAGATGGACTTTCCATTCACCACTGTTCTAAACACCAGTCATATTTAACCTCAGGTTCTTCCCCTGTTATCCTGCTACAGCACCAGATAATTAACATTAATTCACATGACCTATAATTAAGCAATAATGCCCGAGGAGGTATGGTATATGGCCATTATACCATGGCTTAGGGCTGTTCTTAACACGACGCAACGCAGAGTCCCTGGATACAGCCCTTAGCTGTGGTATATGGGCCATATACCACAAACCCCCGAGATGCCTTATTGCTATTATAAATTGGTTGCCAAATAGTATTTTTTTGTCATACTAATGGTATACGGTCTGATATACCACAGCTTTCAGCATTCAGGGCTCGGCCCATCCAGTTCTATAATGACACATTAACACTGCTCTGTCTATAAAACAGAACTGTTTATTTTAAGCTTTGCTACCAGCCTGGAATCTGAAAATCTGTTTCACCTGTCGTTGTGCTTTTCTCCACCCCCCTCCAGGTGTCACCCATCTTCCCCATTATCCCCGGTGTATTTATACCTGTGTTCTCTGTTTGTCTGTTGCCAGTTCGCAAGAATCAGCACATGCTTGTCCCCAGTCCCTCTTTTCTCATCCTCCTGGTTTTTACCCTTGCCTGTACTGACCCTGAAAATGAGCCCGCCTGCCTGACCACTCTGCCTGACCCTGAGCCGGCCTACCTGACCCTGAGCCTGCCTGCCTGACCCTGAGCCCGCCTGCCTGACCACTCTGCCTGACCCTGAGCCCGCCTGCCTGACCCTGAGCCCGCCTGCCTGACCACTCTGCCTGACCCTGAGCCTGCCTGCCTGACCCTGATCCCGCCTGCCTGACCACTCTGCCTGATCTGAGCCTGCCTGCAGTCCTGTACCTTTGCCCCTGTTGCTGTAATTAACATTGTTACTTTGACACGGTCTGCATCTGGGTCTTACTTTCATACCTGATGCAATCTGTAGAAACTATGAGAATATAAAGGTTCAGAACGTTTGTGAAACATCCCAGCAAAGGTAAGAAAGTTGTGGGAAGGTTGTATGCAAAATAACCATAGGACAACCAACGTATGGTTCTCAGAACGTTATGTGCTAGCTGGGACGGTATTGTGTTTGATTTGTTCTTGTTTTCTGTGGAGACGCAGCGTCATGAATGATAGATCAATCAATCATCGATCAATCACCGTTAAATAACTTCTAAAATGTTGCCTGTGATTCCTTAGCAACCAATCATCATCGATAGTACTGACCTGACAGTCTGGATAGATGGACCTGACAGTCTGGATAGTACTGACCTGTCAGTCTGGATATTACTGACCTAACAGTCTGGATAGATGGACCTGACAGTCTGGATAGTACTGACCTGACAGTCTGGATAGTACTGACCTGTCAGTCTGGATAGTACTGACCTAACAGTCTGGATAGATGGACCTGACAGTCTGGATAGTACTGACCTGACAGTCTGGATAGTACTGACCTGACAGTCTGGATAGTACTGACCTGTCAGTCTGGATAGTACTGACCTGTCAGTCTGGATAGTACTGACCTAACAGTCTGGATAGATGGACCTGACAGTCTGGATAGTACTGACCTGTCAGTCTGGATAGTACTGACCTGACAGTCTGGAGTAGACCTATATATACATTTGACCTTTTATGACAGTCTGGCATACATAGTATGGGTGGTCCCTGACCCTGTCAGCGTCATGCTCTACCAACTGAGCTACAGAAGACCTGACAGTCTGGATAGTACTGACCTGACAGTCTGGATAGTACTGACCTGTCAGTCTGGATAGTACTGACCTGACAGTCTGGATAGATGGACCTGACAGTCTGGATAGTACTGACCTAACAGTCTGGATAGATGGACCTGTCAGTCTGGATAGTACTGACCTGACAGTCTGGATAGATGGACCTGACAGTCTGGATAGTACTGACCTGACAGTCTGGATAGACTGACCTGACAGTCTGGATAGTACTGACCTGACAGTCTGTATAGTACTGACCTGACAGTCTGGATAGTACTGACCTGTCAGTCTGGATAGTACTGACCTAACAGTCTGGATAGATGGACCTGACAGTCTGGATAGTACTGACCTGTCAGTCTGGATAGATGGACCTGACAGTCTGGATAGTACTGACCTAACAGTCTGGATAGTACTGACCTGTCAGTCTGGATAGTACTGACCTGACAGTCTGGATAGTACTGACCTGACAGTCTGGATAGTACTGACCTGACAGTCTGGATAGTACTAACCTGACAGTATGGATAGTACTGACCTGACAGTCTGGATAGTACTGACCTGTCAGTCTGGATAGTACTGACCTGACAGTCTGGATAGTACTGACCTAACAGTCTGGATAGTACTGACCTGTCAGTCTGGATAGTACTGACCTGACAGTCTGGATAGTACTGACCTGTCAGTCTGGATAGTACTGACCTGACAGTCTGGATAGATGGACCTGACAGTACTGGAAGTACTGACCTGACAGTCTGGATGTACTAACCTGTCAGTCAAAATAGGAGTTTGTGTAATGTGTTGTTTTACACACACACACACACACACACACACACACACACACACACACACACACACACACACACACACACACACACACACACACACACACACACACACACACACACACACACACACACACACACACTGTTGAACCGGTGAGTCATGTCTCTTAAGTGCTCTGTTGAACCGGTGAGTCATGTCTCTTAAGTGCTCTGTTGAACCGGTGAGTCATGTCTCTTAAGTGCTCTGTTGAACCGGTGAGTCATGTCTCTTAAGTGCTCTGTTGAACCGGTGAGTCATGTCTCTTAAGTGCTCTGTTGACCCAGTGAGTCATGTCTCTTAAGTGCTCTGTTGACCCAGTGAGTCATGTCTCTTAAGTGCTCTGTTGAACCAGTGAGTCATGTCTCTTAAGTGCTCTGTTGAACCAGTGAGTCATGTCTCTTAAGTGCTCTGTTGAACCAATGAGTCGTGTCTCTTAAGTGCTCTGTTGAACCAGTGAGTCATGTCTCTTAAGTGCTCTGTTGAACCGGTGAGTCATGTCTCTTAAGTGCTCTGTTGAACCAGTGAGTCATGTCTCTTAAGTGCTCTGTTAAACCAGTGAGTCATGTCTCTTCTGTTGAAAGATCAAGCACATAATAAATAAGTGCAATATTTTTCCCCAATCATATGCTGTACCTATGACGTCATCTCATACGGACCTCACCAGACCCTTAAACCACCTTTGTCAACAACCAGGAAACAAGGGACCAATCAGAGCAGTAAAGGAGCCCGGTCCCAGCTGGAGGGCACACAGAGGAACACACCTGAGACTCATCAAGAACCCCTGCTAACGACCCCAGGTGACTGTACCTGTACCTAGTATTTATCGTCTGGTCTTGTTTGGTTGAAGTAACCTGATACATCCACAGTCTCTGGGTACAGTATTCCAGAAATGTAATTGACTGAGTATCCTTATTCTGATCTGGACAACATGAATCCAAAAGATACACTCTTGCAGCTCAATATATTTAAAAAAATATATATTTATTAACTGGTTTGACTGACTAGGTCCCTGTGTGTTTTAATCGCCACAGCAGTAAAACAAGACATTCTCTGTCCGTAGAGAACATTCTCTGTCCGTAGAGAACATTCTCTGTCCGTAGAGAACATTCTCTGTCCGTAGAGAACATTCTCTGTCCGTAGAGAATATTTCAGCTTGGAGCAGGGGATATGTACTGTATGTTTTGTGAACAATGACCCCCCCCCCCTTCTCCACTGGTGTACTTCCTCTACCACAGAGGACCGTGGTTTCTGATTGATTATTGTGCACTGGGTAGAGCAGTCACCAGACGGCCATGTTGCTTACTTCCAAAGTGCTATCCTGTCCTCTACGTATTCCAATATTTTAACCAGGGTCCATAAAGGCTTTGGTCTAAAGTAGTGGACTATAGGGAATAGGGAGCTTTTGGGGGGGGGGGGACACAGCTGCTGTCTGTGTCGTGTAGATGATCACAGTGTAACCTGGGGAACACCTCTTCATGCGTTCAACGGCTCAGCAACAACCAATTATAATCCATTTGGAGGACAGGAACAGGAAGTGCACTATCAATCACTCTCCTGGCCTGTTGTGGTGCTCAGACCTGATCAATCACTCTCCTGAGCTGTTGTGGTGCTCAGACCTGATCAATCACTCTCCTGGCCTGTTGTGGTGCTCAGACCTGATCAATCACTCTCCTGGCCTGTTGTGGTGCTCAGACCTGATCAATCACTCTCCTGGCCTGTTGTGGTGCTCAGACCTGATCAATCACTCTCCTGGCCTGTTGTGGTGCTCAGACCTGATCAATCACTCTACTGGCCTGTTGTAGTGTGGTGCTCAGACCTGATCAATCACTCTACTGGCCTGTTGTGGTGCTCAGACCTGATCAATCACTCTCCTGGCCTGTTGTGGTGCTCAGACCTGATCAATCACTCTCCTGGCCTGTTGTGGTGCTCAGACCTGATCAATCACTCTCCTGGCCTGTTGTGGTGCTCTCACTCTCCTGGCCTGGCCTGTTGTGGTGCTCAGACCTGATCAATCACTCTCCTGGCCTGTTGTGGTGCTCAGACCTGATCAATCACTCTCCTGGCCTGTTGTGGTGCTCAGACCTGATCAATCACTCTCCTGGCCTGTTGTGGTGCTCAGACCTGATCAATCACTCTCCTGGCCTGTTGTGGTGCTCAGACCTGATCAATCACTCTCCTGGCCTGGTGTGGTGCTCAGACCTGGGGTCCAAAAATATTTGAAATCATTAAAGCAAATGCTAGAGCTACTTGAAAGATGACAAATAATATTTGATCCCAGGTGTGGAGGAGCGGTGTAGAATATCCCAACCAGCTCAGTGGATGAACTCAGACACTCAGCTTTAACCTGTGGGTCTCCTGTTTAGCTCTCACCAGTCTCTAGCTCTCACCAGTCTCTAGCTCTCACCAGTCTCTAGCCCTCACCAGTCTCTAGCTCTCACCAGTCTCTAGCCCTCACCAGTCTCAATCTCTCACCAGTATCTAGCCCTCACCAGTCTCTAGCTCTCACCACTCTAGCCTTCACAAGTCTCAATCTCTCACCAGTCTCTAGCCCTCACCAGTCTCCCAAGCTCTCAGTGGATCTCAGCTCTCAGCCAATCTCTAGCTCTCACCAATCTGTAGCTCTCACCAGTCTTTAGCTCTCACCAGTCTCTAGCTCTCACCAGTCTCTAGCTCTCACCAATCTCTAGCTCTCACCAATCTCTAGCTCTCACCAGTTTCTAGCTCTCACCAGTCTCTAGCTCTGACCAATCTCTAGCTCTCACCAATCTCTAGCTCTCACCAGTCTCTAGCTCTCACCAATCTCTAGCTCTCACCAGTCTCTAGCTCTCACCAATCTCTATCTCTCACCAGTCTCTAGCCCTCACCAGTCTCTAGCTCTCACCAATCTCTAGCTCTCACCAGTCTCTAGCCCTCACCAGTCTCAATCTCTCACCAGTCTCTAGCCCTCACCAGTCTCTAGCTCTCACCAGTCTCTAGCTCTCACCAATCTCTAGCTCTCACCAATCTCTAGCTCTCACCAGTCTTTAGCTCTCACCAGTCTCTAGCTCTCACCAGTCTCTAGCTCTCACCAATCTCTAGCTCTCACCAGTCTCTAGCTCTCACCAGTCTCTAGCTCTCACCAGTCTCTAGCTCTCACCAATCTCTAGCTCTCACCAATATCTAGCTCTCACCAGTCTCTAGCTCTGACCAATCTCTAGCTCTCACCAGTCTCTAGCTCTCACCAGTCTCTATCTATCACCAGTCTTTAGCCCTGACCAGTCTCTAGCTCTCACCAGTCTCTATCTCTCACCAGTCTCTTGCCCACCAGTCTCAAGTCCTCACCAGTCTCTAGTCCTCACCAGTCTCTAGTCCTCACCAGTCTCTAGCTCTCACCAGTCTCCAGCCCTCACCAGCGTCTAGCTCTCACCAGTCTCTATCTCTCACCAGTCTTTTGCCCACCAGTCTCAAGTCCTCACCAGTCTCTAGCCCTCTATTCCATGTATTTGTATCCATTACTGCCATACAGCCATACAGCCATACAGCCATACAGCCCCAACCATACAGCCCCAACCCTCCCTAGCTATACAGCCCCAGCCATACAGCCCCAACCCTCCCAGCCATACAGCTCCAAGTTTCCCCAGCAGTACAGCTCCACCACTCCCAGCCATACAGCCCCAGCCATACATCCCCAGCCCTCCCATCCATACAGCCCCAACCCTCCCCATACAGCCCCAACCCTCCCTAGCTATACAGCCCCAGCCATGCAGCCCCAACCCTCCCAGCCATACAGCTCCAAGTTTCCCCAGCAGTACAGCTCCACCACTCCCAGCCATACAGCCCCAGCCATACATCCCCAGCCCTCCCATCCATACAGCCCCAACCCTCCCTAGCCATACAGCCCCAACCCTCCCTAGCCATACAGCCCCAGACATACAGCTCCATCCCTCCCTAGCCATACAGCCCCAACCCTCCCTAGCCATACAGCCCCAACCCTCCCTAGCCATACAGCCCCAGACATACAGCCCCAACCCTCCCTAGCCATACAGCCCCAACCCTCCCAGCCATACAGCCCCAGCCATACAGCCTCTACCCTCCCTAGCCATACAGCCCCAGCCATACAGCCCCAACCCTCCCTAGCTATACAGCCCCAGCCATACAGCTCCATCCCTCCCTAGCCATACAGCCCCAACCCTCCCTAGCCATAAGGCCCAAGCCATACATCTCCATCCCTCCCTAGCTATACAGCCCCAACCCTCCCTAGCGATACAGCCCCAACCCTCCCCAGCCATACAGCCCCAGCCATACATCCCCAGCCCTCCCAGCCATACAGCCCCAGCCCTCCCTAGCCATACAGCCCCAACCCTCCCTAGCCATACAGCCCCAGACATACAGCTCCATCCCTCCCTAGCCATACAGCCCCAACCCTCCCTAGCTATACAGCCCCAGCCATACAGCTCCATCCCTCCCTAGCTATACAGCCCCAACCCTCCCTAGCGATACAGCCCCAACCCTCCCTAGCCATACAGCCCCAACCATACAGCCCCAACCCTCCCTAGCCATACAGCCACAACCATACAGCCCCAACCCTCCCTAGCTATACAGCCCCAACCCTCCCTAGCGATACAGCCCCAACCCTCCCTAGCCATACAGCCCCAACCATACAGCCCCAACCCTCCCTAGCCATACAGCCACAACCCTTCCCAGCCATACAGCTCCATCCCTCCCTAGCCATACAGCCTCAACCCTCCCTAGCGATACAGCCCCAAAGCTCCCTAGCCATACAGCCCCAACCATACAGCCCCAACCCTCCCTAGCCATACAGCCACAACCCTTCCCAGCCATACAGCTCCATCCCTCCCTAGCCATACAGCCTCAACCCTCCCTAGCGATACAGCCCCAACCCTCCCTAGCCATACAGCCCCAGCAATACAGCTCCATCCCTCCCTAGCCATACAGCCCCAACCCTCCCTAGCGATACAGCCCCAACCCTCCCTAGCCATACAGCCCCAACCCTCCCTAGCCATACAGCCCCAACCCTCCCTAGCCATACAGCCCCAACCCTCCCTAGCCATACAGCTCCATCCCTCCCTAGCCATACAGCCACAACCCTCCCTAGCCATACAGCTCCATCCCTCCCTAGCCATACAGCCCCAACCCTCCCTAGCGATACAGCCCCAACCCTCCCTAGCCATACAGCCCCAACCCTCCCTAGCCATACAGCCCCAACCCTCCCTAGCGATACAGCCCCAACCCTCCCTAGCCATACAGCCCCGGCCATACTGCTCCATCCCTCCCTAGCCATACAGCCCCAACCCTCCCTAGCCATACAGCCCCAACCCTCCCTAGCCATACAGCCCCAACCCTCCCTAGCCATACAGCCCCAGCCATACAGCCCCAACCCTCCCTAGCCATACAGCCCCAGCCATACAGCCCCAACCCTCCCTAGCGATACAGCCCCAGCCCTCCGAGCCATACAGCCCCAACCCTCCCTAGCCATACAGCCCCAACCCTCCCTAGCCATACAGCCCCAGCCTTACAGCCCCAACCCTCCCTAGCCATACAGCCCCAACCCTCCCTAGCCATACAGCCCCAGCCATACAGCCCCAACCCTCCCTAGCAATACAGCCCCAACCCTCCGTAGCCATACAGCCCCAATCAAACAGCCCCAACCCTCCCTAACAATACAGCCCCAGCCATACAGCCCCAACCCTCCCTTGCCATACAGCCCCAGCCATACAGCCCCAACCCTCCCTAGCAATACAGCCCCAACCCTCCGTAGCCATACAGCCCCAGCCATACAGCCCCAACCCTCCCTAGCCATACAGCCCCAGCCATACAGCTCCAACCCTCCCTAGCCATACAGCCCCAGCCATACAGCCCCAACCCTCCCTAGCCATACAACCCCAGCCATACAGCCCCAGCCATACAGCCCCAACCCTCCCTAGCCATACAGCCCCAGCCATACAGCCCCAACCCTCCCTAGCCATACAGCCCCAACCCTCCCAGCCATACAGCCCCAACCCTCCCTAGCCATACAGCCCCAGCCATACAGCCCCAACCCTCCCTAGCAATACAGCCCCAGCCATACAGCTCCATCCCTCCCTAGCAATACAGCCCCAGCCCTCCCAGCCATACAGCCCCAGCCATACAGCCCCAACCCTCCCAGCCATACAGCCCCAGCCATACAGCCCCAACCCTCCCTAGCAATACAGCCCCAGCCATACAGCTCCATCCCTCCCTAGCCATACAGCCCCAACCCTCCCTAGCCATACAGCCCCAACCCTCCCTAGCCATACAGCCCCAGCCATACAGCCCCAACCCTCCCTAGCCATACAGCCCCAGCCCTCCCAGCCATACAGCCCCAACCCTCCCTAGCCATACAGCCCCAGCCATACAGCCCCAACCCTCCCTAGCCCTCAGTAGAGATTTAAAGGGGCAATTCTGCTGGGCTTGGCTATAGGCTGGGGAGACCTCAGGTTTAATACCCTGATTAACAACTCTGAGTACCTGGCCCATCCAGAGGAGAATTCACCCCCCCCCCTTTCTCTTCCCTGAAGCAGCCCACATAGCAGCTCCCACTGTCATAAACATTAGAGGACAATTAGGGGGTTTATCTCTCTCTCCAATTCAAAGGGTTTTATTTTCATCGGAAACATATTATTACATTGCCAAAGCAAATGGAATAGACAATAAACAAAAAGGGAAATAAACAAGGGAAACTTGAGTAAACATTACACTAGTTTTAAACTAATGTAGACATTTCAAATGTTACATTATTGGCCATTTATGCTGTTGTAACCATGTGGAAGTAGTTGAAAGGTAAAATAAATAAACATATAAATATGGGTTGTATTTACAATGGTGTTTGTTCTTCACTGGTTGCCCTTTTCTCATGGCAACAGGTCACAAATCTTGCTGCTGTGATGTCACACTGTGGAATTTCACCAAGTAGATATGGGAGTTTATCAAGATGGGGTTTGTTTTTGAATTCTTTGTGGATCTGTGTAATCTGAGGGAAATATGTGTCTCTAATATGGTTATACATTGGTCAGGAGGTTAGGAAGTGCAGCTCAGTTTCCACCTCATTTTGTGGGCAGTCTGCACAGTCTTCTCTTGAGAGCCAGGTCTGCCTACGGCGGCCTTTCTCAATAGCAAGGCTATGCTCCCTGAGTCTGTACATAGTCAAAGCTTTCCTTGATGTCGGGTCAGTCACAGTGGTCAGGTATTCTGCCGCTGTGTACTCTCTGTTTAGGGCCAAATAGCATTCTAGTTTGCTCTGTTTTTTTGTTCATTCTTGTCAGTGTGTCAAGTAATTATCTTTTTGCTTTCTCATTATTTGTTTGGGTCTAAATGTGTTTCTGTCCTGGGGCTCTGTGTGGTCTGTTTGTGTTTGTGAACAGAGCCCCAGGACCAGCTTGCTTAGGGGATTCTTCTCCAGGTTCATCTCTCTGTAGGTGATGGCTTTGTTATGGAAGGTTTGGGAATCGCTTCCTTTTAGGTGGTTGTAGAATTTAAGGGCTCTTTTCTGGATGTTGATAATTAGTGGGTATCGGCCTAATTCTGCTCTGCATGTATTATTTGGTGTTTTACGCTGTACATGAAGGAAATTTTTGCAGAATCCTTCAAGCAGTCTCAATTTGGTGTTTGTCTCATTTTTTGAATTCTTGGTTGGTGAGCGGACCTCAGACCTCACTATCATGAAGGGCAATGGATTCAATAACTGATGCAAGTATTTTTAGCCAGATTCTAATTGGTATGTTAAATTTTAAGTTTCTTTTGATGGCATAGAAGGCCCTTCTTACCTTGTCTCTCAGATCGTTTACAGCTTTGTGAAAGTGACCTGTGGCGCTGATGTTTAGGCCAAGGTATGTACAGTTTGTGTGCCTTAGGTCAACGGTGTTTAGATGGAATTTGCATTTGCACACTCTTGGCATTCTCTCAACCAGCTTCATTAGGAATGATTTTCCAAACAATCTTGAAGTAATTCCCACATATGCTGAGCACGTGTTGGCTGCATTTTCTTCACTTTGAGGTCCAGCACATCCAAAACCATCTCAATTGTTTTGAATTCGGGTGACTGTGTAGGCCAGGTCATCTGATGCAACACTCCATCTCTCTCCTTGTTCAAGTAGCCTTTTACACAGCCTGGAGGTGTGTTTTGGGTCATTGTCCTGTTGAAAAACTTACTTAGCACAAACCAGATGGGACGGTGTATCGCTGCAGAATGCTGTGGTAGCCATGATGGTTAAGTGTGCCTTGAATTCTAAATAAATCACAGACAGTGTCACCAGCAAAGCACCCCCACACCATCACACATCCTCCTCCATGCTTCACAGTGGGACAGATTTCCACCATGTTTGCTCGTGTTTCATGGCCTAAGCAAGTCTCTTCTTCTCATTGGTGTTTCCTTAGTAGTGGTTTCTTTGCAGCAATTCATCCATGAAGGACAAGACATACGTAGTCTGAACAGTTTATTTTTTTACTCTGTGAAGAATTTATTTGAGCAGCCATTCCTGAGTCTGGTCTTATGCAGTGGTGGTTCTAGCTTTTATGGCTCCCTGCCCTCCCCCCCTTAAAAAAAACAACCTCCCCCACCATTCTGCACTTTTTATTCAGACATTTGGAACAACACAAAAAAATAATCACAACATTTAAAACAATATAAATATAAATAAATATTAAAATATATACACAAATAAGACTCAAAAAGAAGTCACAAAGATCGATAGAAACACATTTGTGTTGTTTTATATTATTCTTAATGATTTCGCACAAACCAGAAAAAAATGCAACAATATGTCTGTCAAAACTATATATTCACAGTATTATGAATGAATTGTGTATTATTTGGTAGCATTTCATAGTGTGACTGATTTTACTAATTGCATTAGTACTGTACAAAGTTAGAGGTTCCCTATTTGATAGATTCCCCTGCTCCCCCCTACCTCGGGCTTCCAGTGGGGAGACCTGAGGTCAACCTACCCCCGCCCCCCTCCCCATCTTCTGAGTGGGAGACAAACTAGAAACACACTCCGACAAGGTTAATTGACCAAAAGTGCCACAAGGTGACATGATATCATTGACGTGACGTGCAAACTGAGCGATAGAAAACCAATCAAGCAAATGTCACCATTCCCTTTTTTTTGTGCCTCCCCTGGCAAGGTGCCACCCTTGGCAGCTGCTCATGTCGCTTATCCCTAAATCCACCACTGCTCTAATTAACATCCTCTTCAGCAAAGGTAACTCTGGGTCTTCCTGTCCTGTGGCAGTCCTCATGAGAGCTAGTTTCATCATAGCGCTTGATGGTTGTTGTGACTGTACTTGAAGAAACTTTCAAAGTTCTTGAAATTTTACGGATTGACTGACCTTTATGTCTTAAAGAAATGATGGACTGCCGTTTCCAGATTGACTGAGTAATGATGCCATTTCTCTTTACTTATTTGCCGTAATATGGACTTGGCCTTTTAACAAATAGGGCTCTCTTCTGTATACCCCCCCCCTACCCTGTCACAATACAACTGATTTGCTCAACTGCATTTTAAGGAAAGAAATTCCACAATTTAACTTTGAACAAGGCACACCTGTTAATTGAAATGCATTCCAGGTGACTACCTCCTGAAGCTGGTTGAGAGAATGCCAAGAGTGTGCGAAGCTGTCATCGAGGCAGAGGGTGGCTACTTTTAAGAATCTCAAATACAAAATATATTTTCATCTTTTCACAAATAGTTTCATATTTAAACATTTAAATTGCACAACAATTCCATGTGAATTGTAACGTCGTTCGTCTGTTGAATGAAGAGAGTCAGACCGAAATGCAGCGTGTAGGTTACTCATGACTTTAATGAAATATATCGCGGTACATGAAATAACTGAATAAATACAACAACAACAAACGTAACGTGAAACCTAATTACAGCCTATCTGGTGAACACTACACAGAGACAGGAACAAACACCCACAAAATACAACGCGAACTCAGGCCACCTAAATACGGTTCCCAATCCGAGACAACGAGAATCACCTGACTCCAATTGAGAATCGCCTCAGGCAGCCAAGCCTAACTAGACACACCCCTAGTCATACACAATCCCAATTAATACAAACCCCAATACGAAACACAACATATAAACCCATGTCACACCCTGGCCTACCCAAACATATACCAAAAACACAAAATACAATGACCAAGGCATGACATGAATCTGATAACTAGATTGTGTAGACTTTCCAAGATACAGTTTATGTCGTCCTATCATCAGTAATCATGTCTCAGACGTCAACTGATCTGACATCATATTCATTAAGCACCAACGCATATTTTCAAATGGTTGGATTACCCAAATATGGTTCCGTTTCCCAACTTTTGATGTTACCAGACTCTCTATGTTAACAAAGGGCTTGACAAGAGTCAACTTCATAAAGTAGAGGGAGAAAAAAGGAGAAGGGTATTTATGGGGTTCATAAACTTCAACAACAGGCCAACGTCATGACACCCTGGAACGAGTAGGTGTGTCCAAACTTTTGACAGGTACTGTATGTTGAAGAGGGCGAGGCTTAAGCTGCATCCCTGTCTCATCCCACGGCTTGTGGAAAGAAATGTGTGTGTTTTGGTAATTTTAACATACTTGTTGACTCTCTGTCTCTGTCTCTATGTCTCTCTCTGTCTCTCTCTGTCTCTCTCTCTGTGTCTCTCTCTCTTTCTGTCTATCTCTCTCTATCTCTCTCTCTATCTCTCTGTCTGTCTCTCTTTCTGTCTCTCTTTCTGTCTGTCTTCTCTCTCTCTCTGTCTCTCTCTCTCTCTCTCTCTCTCTCTCTCTCTCTCTCTCTCTCTCTCTCTCTCTCTCTCTCTCATGAAACTAGAAACTGAACTAAACAAGCTCTTAATCCGAGGTAAACAAGCTCTTAAATCTGAGGTAAACTCTGTTTTACAGAATTTTTACGGAGTAATCTTTTACTATTTTAATGTTTTTCTCCTCTAAATTTTTACTAATTTAATGTTTTGCGCCTTTAATGTTTTACAGCATTAAGGTTTTTACTCCTTTAATGTTTGACTCCTTTAATGTTTTACTCCTTTAATGTTTTACTCCTTTAATGTTTTACTCCTTTAATGTTTGACTCCTTTAATGTTTTACTCCTCTAATGTTTTACTCCTCTAATGTTTTACTCCTTTAATGTTTTACTCCTTTAATGTTTTACTCCTCTAATGTTTTACTCCTTTAATGTTTTACTCCTTTAATGTTTTACTCCTTTAATGTTTTACTCCTCTAATGTTTTACTCCTTTAATGTTTTACTCCTTTAATGTTTTAGTCCTTTAATGTTTTAGTCCTTTAATGTTTTACTCCTTTAATGTTTTACTCCTTTAATGTTTTACTCTTTTAATGTTTTACTCCTTTAATGTTTTAGTCCTTTAATGTTTTACTCCTTTAATGTTTTACTCCTTTAATGTTTTACTCCTCTAATGTTTTACTCCTTTAATGTTTTACTCCTTTAATGTTTTACTCCTTTAATGTTTTACTCCTCTAATGTTTTACTCCTTTAATGTTTTACTCCTTTAATGTTTTACTCCTTTAATGTTTTACTCCTTTAATGTTTTACTCCTTTAATGTTTTACTCCTTTAATGTTTTACTCCTCTAATGTTTTACTCCTTTAATGTTTTACTCCTTTAATGTTTTACTCCTCTAATGTTTTACTCTTTGAATGTTTTACTCTTTAATGTTTTACTCGTTTAATGTTTTACTCCTCTAATGTTTTACTCTTTGAATGTTTTACTCTTTAATGCTTTACTCCTTTAATGTTTTACTCCTTTAATGTTTTACTCCTTTAATGTTTTACTCCTTTAATGTTTTACTCTTTAATGCTTTACTCCTTTAATGTTTTAGTCCTTTAATGTTTTACTCCTCTAATGTTTTACTCCTTTAATGTTTTACTCCTTTAATGTTTTACTCCTTTAATGTTTTACTCCCTTAATGTTTTACTCTTTGAATGTTTTACTCTTTAATGTTTTACTCATTTAATGTTTTACTCTTTAATGTTTTACTCCTTTAATGTTTTACTCTTTGAATGTTTTACTCTTTAATGTTTTACTCCTTTAATGTTTTACTCCTCTAATGTTTTAGTCCTTTAATGTTTGACTCGTTTAATGTTTTAGTCCTTTAATGTTTTAGTCTTAATGTTTTAATCCTTTAATGTTTGACTCCTTTAATGTTTTACTCCTTTAATGTTTTAGTCCTTTAATGTTTTTAGTCCTCTGTTTTATTAATTTAATGTTTTACTAATTTAACTAAATGCTAATGCATGACACTATTAACTGAACTAAACAAGATCTTAATATGCGGTAAACAAGCTCTGAATCTCTGGCTGTGCAAGTCTGATTGTATCTAGATAACAAAGTAGAAGCTTGTAAATTAAGAGACAAATAAAGATACTTGACTAAACCCTCCGACTGGATAAGAGCGTCTGCTAAATGACTTAAATGTAAATGTTAAGTCCATGCTTATTCCACTGCAGTGGAGAGTCCTCGGAATAACAAATAACAAATAAAGGTGTTCTAAAGTGATGCATGTAAACAAACATACTTCATTGTTATCTCCCCAGGCCTGACATAGTATTCTACCCATACCTGACATAGTATTCTCCCCAGACCTGACATAGTATTCTCCCCAGACCTGACATAGTATTCTCCCCAGACCTGACATAGTATTCTCCCCAGACCTGACATAGTATTCTCCCTAGACCTGACATGGTATTCTTCCCAGACCTGACATAGTATTCTCCCCAGACCTGACATAGTATTCTCCCTAGACCTGACATGGTATTCTTCCCAGACCTGACATAGTATTCTCCCCAGACCTGACATAGTATTCTCCCTTCTCCCCAGACCTGACATAGTATTCTTCCCAGACCTGACATAGTATTCTCCCTAGACCTGACATGGTATTCTTCCCAGACCTGACATAGTATTCTCCCCAGACCTGACATAGTATTCTCCCTTCTCCCCAGACCTGACATAGTATTCTCCCCAGACCTAACATAGTATTCTCCCCAGACCTAACATAGTATTCTCCCTAGACCTGACATAGTATTCTCCCCAGACCTGACATAGTATTCTCCCTTCTCCCCAGACCTGACATAGTATTCTCCCCAGACCTGACATAGTATTCTCCCCAGACCTGACATAGTATTCTCCCTTCTCCCCAGACCTGACATAGTATTCTCCCCAGACCTGACATAGTATTCTCCCCAGACCTGACATAGTATTCTCCCCAGACCTGACATAGTATTCTCCCCAGACCTGACATAGTATTCTCCCTTCTCCCCAGACCTGACATAGTATTCTCCCCAGACCTAACATAGTATTCTCCCTAGACCTGACATAGTATTCTCCCCAGACCTGACATAGTATTCTCCCTTCTCCCCAGACCTGACATAGTATTCTCCCCAGACCTGACATAGTATTCTCCCCAGACCTGACATAGTATTCTCCCCAGACCTGACATAGTATTCTCCCTAGACCTGACATAGTATTCTCCCCAGACCTGACATAGTATTCTCCCCAGACCTGACATAGTATTTTGCCCAGACCTGACATAGTATTCTCCCCAGACCTGACATAGTATTCACCCCAGACCTGACATAGTATTCTCCCTTCTCCCCAGACCTGACATAGTATTCTCCCCAGACCTGACATAGTATTCTCCCCAGACCTGACATAGTATTCTCCCCAGACCTGACATAATATTCTCCCTTCTCCCCAGACCTGACATAGTATTCTCCCGTGACCTGACATAGTATTCTCCCGTGACCTGACATAGTATTCTCCCCAGACCTGACATAGTATTCTCCCCAGACCTGACATAGTATTTTGCCCAGACCTGACATAGTATTCTCCCTAGACCTGACATAGTATTCTCCCCAGACCTGACATAGTATTCTCCCTAGACCTGACATAGTATTCTCCCCAGACCTGACATAGTATTCACCCCAGACCTGACATAGTATTCTCCCTAGACCTGACATAGTATTCTCCCCAGACCTGACATAGTATTCTCCCCAGACCTGACATAGTATTCTCCCTTCTCCCCAGACCTGACATAGTATTCTCCCCAGACCTGACATAGTATTCTCCCCGGTCCTGACATAGTATTCTCCCCAGACCTGACATAGTATTCTCCCTAGACCTGACATAGTATTCACCCCAGACCTGACATAGTATTCTCCCTTCTCCAGAGACCTGACATAGTATTCTCCCCAGACCTGACATAGTATTCTCCCCAGACCTGACATGGTATTCTCCCCAGACCTGACATAGTATTCTCCCCAGACCTGACATAGTATTCTCCCCAGACCTGACATAGTATTCTCCCCAGACCTGACATAGTATTCTCCCCAGACCTGACATAGTATTCTCCCGTGACCTGACATAGTATTCTCCCCAGACCTGACATAGTATTCTCCCCAGACCTGACATAATATTTTGCCCAGACCTGACATAGTATTCTCCCCAGACCTGACATAGTATTCACCCCAGACCTGACATAGTATTCTCCCTTCTCCCCAGACCTGACATTGTATTCTCCCCAGACCTGACATAGTATTCTCCCCAGACCTGACATAGTATTCTTCCCAGACCTGACATAGTATTCTCCCCAGACCTGACATAGTATTCTCCCCAGACCTGACATAGTATTCTCCCTAGACCTGACATAGTGTTACGTTCCCCAGTTTATGTGTTGTAGTTTGTGTATCTGCATGTGTTTATTTCAGGAAATGGCTTCCTGAAATCCCTCAAGCAGCTGATTGATCGACTAAGTGGAGAGCTGACCCCGCCCCCTCGTCAAGACGCAGCTGTCTCCAATTACCCATTCTATCTGAAGCTATATAAAAGCCAGTGTTCTGTTCAGGAGAGAGAGATTTTCTGGGGGGTCATTGCAGAGATTTTGCTAAAGAGAGTTTGCTAAAGAGAGTTTGCTAAAGAGAGTTTGCTAAAGAGATTTTGCTAAAGAGATTTTGCTAAAGAGATTTTGCTAAAGAGATTTTGCTAAAGAGATTTTGCTAAAGAGATTTTGCTAAAGAGATTTTGCTAAAGAGATTTTGCTAGAGATTTTGCTGGGAGTTCATTGCTGAGAGTTGGTATGTTTTGTGAGTTTGTTGCTCAGATAGACCTTATTTGATGTCCTTTCTTAGTTTGTTTGTGAAATTGTTTAATATTCTGTTTCATTTGTTCCCAGGGGGGAAGGGGAAGGCACCTAGGGAGTGCTTAGGCAAGAGCATACATATACCCGTAGCATATTCGCTGTCTAGGCACACTAGGTAAGACCTTGGCGGACCACCCCCTGTATTTTGGTTAGGGCACCAGGTGGTGCTAAATTAGGTAAGTAGTGGGTAGGCAGGTAAGATAGGAGAGGGGGGGGCTTTGAGATTTACTTTCTTTGCTTTGGTTCCGTCCAGCCCCTTTTCCCCATATTACCGTGTGAAGGAATAAAGTCCTTGTAAACGGTACCACATTCTGTCTGTTGTCATCCTTACTCACACCTACAGTCCAGACCTTTTTCACTTCACGGAGAGTTTAGTTGTAGCAGGGTGTTGCGTTCCCTCTTCATAGAGGCGTATTATTCTTCAGTTCTGTATTAGAATGTGACTGAATATTGTTAATAGATCTTCAGGTCTGTGATCACAGACTGATGCCTGTAGTCTGACCCATCTGGAGCATCACACCTGAGGACCTTTTGAAGAAAGTTGATGCCAATTTACCATCAAGTTTACAGGACATGGCTGGTGGTGGTGAACACAGTTCTCCACTGTAAATACTACAGTAAACTAAAGTACTGTCTGCAAAACACTACAGTAAATACTACAGTAAACTACAGTACTGTCTGCAAAACACTACAGTAAATACTACAGTAAACTACAGTACTGTCTACAAAACACTACAGTAAATACTACAGTAAACTACAGTACTGTCTGCAAAACACTACAGTAAATACTACAGTAAACTACAGTACTGTCTGCAAAACACTACAGTAAATACTACAGTAAATACTACAGTACTGTCTGCAAAACACTACAGTAAATACTACAGTAAACTACAGTACTGTCTGCAAAACACTACAGTAAATACTACAGTAAACTACAGTACTGTCTGCAAAACACTACAGTAAATACTACAGTAAACTACAGTACTGTCTGCAAAAAACACTACAGTAAATACTACAGTAAATACTACAGTACTGTCTGCAAAACACTACAGTAAATACTACAGTAAACTACAGTACTGTCTGCAAAACACTACAGTAAATACTACTGTCTGCAAAACACTACAGTAAATACTACAGTACTGTCTGCAAAACACTACAGTAAATACTACAGTAAACTACATTACTGTCTGCAAAACACTACAGTAAATACTACAGTAAACTACAGTACTGTCTGCAAAACACTACAGTAAATACTACAGTAAACTACAGTACTGTCTGCAAAACACTACAGTAACTGTCTGCAAAACACTACAGTAAATACTGTAAACTACAGTAAACTACAGTACTGTCTGCAAAACACTACAGTAAATACTACAGTAAATACTACAGTACTGTCTGCAAAACACTACAGTAAATACTACAGTAAACTACAGTACTGTCTGCAAAACACTACAGTAAATACTACAGTAAACTACAGTACTGTCTGCAAAACACTACAGTAAATACTACAGTAAACTACAGTACTGTCTGCAAAACACTACAGTAAATACTACAGTAAATACTACAGTACTGTCTGCAAAACACTACAGTAAATACTACAGTAAACTACAGTACTGTCTGCAAAACACTACAGTAAATACTAGAGTAAATACTACAGTACTGTCTGCAAAACACTACAGTAAATACTACAGTAAACTACAGTACTGTCTGCAAAACACTACAGTAAATACTACAGTAAACTACAGTACTGTCTGCAAAACACTACAGTAAATACTACAGTAAACTACAGTACTGTCTGCAAAACACTACAGTAAATACTACAGTAAACTACAGTACTGTCTGTCTGCAAAACACTACAGTAAATACTACAGTAAACTACAGTACTGTCTGCAAAACACTACAGTAAATACTACAGTACTGTCTGCATAACACTACAGTAAATACTACAGTAAACTACAGTACTGTCTGCAAAACACTACAGTAAATACTAGAGTAAAGTCTGCAGAAATACTACAGTGTATACTATAGTAAATACATATATTAATACTACAGTATTCCTACCATAGTATATTATAGTATTTCTACCATAGTATATTATAGTATTTCTACCATAGTATATTATAGTATTTCTACCATAGTATATTATAGTATTTCTACCATAGTATATTATAGTATTTCTACCATAGTATATTATAGTATTTCTACCATAGTATATTATAGTATTCCTACCATAGTATATTACAGTATTTCTACCATAGTATATTATAGTATTTCTACCATAGTATATTATAGTATTTCTACCATAGTATATTATAGTATTTCTACCATAGTATATTATAGTATTTCTACCATAGTATATTATAGTATTTCTACCATAGTATATTATAGTATTTCTACCATAGTATATTATAGTATTTTTTTCATGTGGGTTGACATAGTCATTTACTGACTTGGACTGTCTCCATAGTATATTATAGTATTTCTACCTGCGCTACTGGCCCAAATAGTATTTCTACCTCTCTCTATTCCTACCATAGTATATTATAGTATTTCTACCATAGTATATTATAGTATTTCTCATAGTATATTATAGTATTTCTCATAGTATATTATAGTATTTCTACCATAGTATATTACAGTATTTCTCATAGTATATTATAGTATTTCTCATAGTATCTAGTATTTCTACCATAGTATATTATAGTATTTCTCATAGTATATTATAGTATTTCTACCATAGTATATTATCTATTTCTACCATAGTCTCTATCTATTTCTCTCTCTCTATATTATAGTATTTCTACCATAGTATATTATAGTATTTCTACCATAGTATATTATCTATTTTTTTCTCTGGGTTGAGACAGTCATTTACTGACTTTGACTGTCTCCTCTCTCTCTGGCCCTCTCTCCCACTCTCTTTCTCTCTCTCTCCTGTCTCTCTCTTTCTCTCTCTCTCTCTCTCTCTCTCTTTCTCTCTCTCTCTGTCTCTCTCTCTCTCCTCTCTGTCTCTCCTGTCTCTCTCTCTCTCTCTCTCTCTTTCTCTCCTCTCTCTCTCACTCACTTCTCTCTCTCTCTCTCTCTCCTGTCTCTCTCTCTCACTCTCTTTCTCTCCTCTCTCTCTCACTCACTCCTCTCTCCTCTCTCTCATGTCACTCTCTCTCTCTCTCTCTCTCTCTCTGTCTCTCTCTCTCAGTCTCTCTCTCTCTCTCTCTCTCCCATTCTCAAACAACACACACACACACACACACACACACACACACACACACACACACACACACACACACACACACACACACACACACACACACACACACACACACACACACACACACACACACACATGTCTCACTCACACACACACTCTCATGTCTCTCTCTCTCTCTGTCTCTCTGTCTATCTCTCCGGTCTCTCTGTCTCTCTCTCTCCTGTCTCTCTCTCTCTCTCTCTCTCTCTCTCTCTCTCTCTCTCTCTCTCTCTCTCTCTCTCTCTCTCTCTCTCTCTCTCTCTCTCTCTCTCTCTCTCTCTCTCTCTCCTGTCTCTCTCCCCTGTCTCTCTCTCCTGTCTCTCTCTCTCATTCTCATTCTCTCACACACACACACACACACACACACACACACACACACACACACACACACACACACACACACACACACACACACACACACACACACACACACACACACACACACACACACACACACACACACACACTGTCTCTCTCTCTCTTGTAGTGTACTACATAAGGAATAGGGGCTGTGTGGGACACAAACCCTAGCCCTCTCTCCTTTAGGGGGCTGTGGGACACAAACCCTAGCCCTCTCTACTTTAGGGGGCTGTGGGGGACACAAACCCTAGCCCTCTCTCCTTTAGGGGGCTGTGGGGGACACACAAACCCTAGCCCTCTCCCCTTTAGGGGGCTGTGGGACACAAACCCTAGCCCTCTCTCCTTTAGGGGGCTGTGTGGGACACAAACCCTAGCCCTCTCTCCTTTAGGGGGCTGTGGGGGACACAAACCCTAGCCCTATCTCCTTTAGGGGCCTGTGGGACACAAACCCTAGCCCTCTCTCCTTTAGGGGGCTGTGTGGGACACAAACCCTAGCCCTCTCTCCTTTAGGGGGCTGTGTGAGGGGGGGTAAATCTCAGTGTGTCCTGTATGGCACCAGCTGTCCAAAGAAACGGGAGGCGTGGCAAATTACCACCATTATTGGACTAGAGAGGCGTGTCTAAAGTTATTAACTGTGGCCACGAGACACAGGTGTTCACAGAGAATCTGTCCTGAGAGGGAATGACGGAGGGTACGCCACCCAATGCAGTGCATTGATCAGTCCAGTGTGTATGGGGGGTCCATGTAGGATACAGTCCAGTGTGTATGGGGGGTCCATGTAGGATACAGTCCAGTGTGTATGGGGGTCCATGTAGGATACAGTCCAGTGTGTATGGGGGGTCCATGTAGGATACAGTCCAGTGTGTATGGGGGGTCCATGTAGGATACAGTCCAGTGTGTATGGGGGGTCCATGTAGGATACAGTCCAGTGTGTATGGGGGGTCCATGTAGGATACAGTCCAGTGTGTATGGGGGTTTATGTAGGATACAGTCCAGTGTGTATGGGGGGTCCATGTAGGATACAGTCCAGTGTGTATGGGGGGTTTATGTAGGATACAGTCCAGTGTGTATGGGGGGTTTATGTAGGATACAGTCCAGTGTGTATGGGGGGTCCATGTAGGATACAGTCCAGTGTGTATGGGGGGTCCATGTAGGATACAGTCCAGTGTGTATGGGGGGTCCATGTAGGATACAGTCCAGTGTGTATGGGGGTTGAGGGGAGAGGACGTTGCAGCCTGGCTCATTTCAATAGGAGACCTTTCCTATTGTGTGGTTTTAATTTCCTTTTCCTCATTCACTGGAAGCCCCGGGGCTAATATCCGTTTCCAGATTAACAAAAGTAAAGTGTGCCACTGACTGTTGTTATCCTCTGAGTTACACCTGCCCTTCTTTCCTAGTCAGTAGATAGCAATGTCAATATTGTTTAATCAAGAAACTTCCGTTCAGAGTATTAGATGTGATTAAAAGATGCCTATAGTGAATTGATCAGGTTTTAGGGTCTGGTTTCCCAGACACAAATTAAGCTTAGTCCTGGACTAAAGACTATGATTCATGGAGATGAGTCCTGGACTAAAGACTATGATTCATGGAGATGAGTCCTGGACTAAAGACTATGATTCATGGAGATGAGTCCTGGACTAAAGACTATGATTCATGGAGATGAGTCCTGGACTAAAGACTATGATTCATGGAGATGAGTCCTGGACTAAAGAGTATGATTCATGGAGATGAGTCCTGGACTAAAGACTATGATTCATGGAGATGAGTCCTGGACTAAAGACTATGATTCATGGAGATGAGTCCTGGACTAAAGACTATGATTCATGGAGATGAGTCCTGGACTAAAGACTATGATTCATGGAGATGAGTCCTGGACTAAAGAGTATGATTCATGGAGATGAGTCCTGGACTAAAGAGTATGATTCATGGAGATGAGTCCTGGACTAAAGACTATGATTCATGGAGATGAGTCCTGGACTAAAGACTATGATTCATGGAGATGAGTCCTGGACTAAAGACTATGATTCATGGAGATGAGTCCTGGACTAAAGACTATGATTCATGGAGATGAGTCCTGGACTAAAGACTATGATTCATGGAGATGAGTCCTGGACTAAAGACTATGATTCATGGAGATGAGTCCTGGACTAAAGAGTATGATTCATGGAGATTCTCTTTTTAGTCCAGGGCTCAATCTGCATCTGGGAAACTGGTCCTCGTGGTTCAGAACACTATGTGAGCGAATACATTTATGCTTTATACATTCAAACACAGAGATGTGACTTTTGGCTTTAAAACCATAGTGCTCCTGTGTCTGTCCTCTCTGTTATGTTCCAAATGGCCCCTATTCTCTACACACTGCACTTATTTTGACATGTTAGCTATTTAGCAGATGTTCTTATCCAGAGCGACTTATAGTAGTGTATTCATCTTCAGATAGCTAGTTGGACCAGTCATAGTCAGTGTATTCATCTCCAGATAGCTAGATGGACCAGTCATAGTCTGTACATTCATCTCCAGATAGCTAGGTGGACCAGTCATAGTCAGTACATTCATCTCCAGATAGCTAGGTGGACCAGTCATAGTCAGTACATTCATCTCCAGATAGCTAGGTGGACCAGTCATAGTCAGTACATTCATCCCCAGATAGCTAGGTGGACCAGTCATAGTCAGTACATTCATCTCCAGATAGCTAGGTGGACCAGTCATAGTCAGTACATTCATCTCCAGATAGCTAGGTGGACCGGTCATAGTCAGTACATTCATCTTCAGATAGCTAGGTGGACCAGTCATAGTCAGTACATTCATCTCCAGATAGCTAGGTGGACCGGTCATAGTCAGTACATTCATCTTCAGATAGCTAGGTGGACCAGTCATAGTCAGTACATTCATCTCCAGATAGCTAGGTGGGACAACCACATATCACAGGCTTAGTACATGTTTCCTCAATAAAGTAGTTATCAGCAAAGTCAGCTAGAAAAAGGGAGGACCCAGAGGAGCCAGCTAGATGAAGGGAGGACCCAGAGGAGTCAGCTAGTAAAGGGGAGGACCCAGAGGAGCCAGCTAGATGAAGGGAGGACCCAGAGGAGTCAGCTAGAAAAGGGGAGGACCCGAGGAGCCAGCTAGATGAAGGGAGCACCCAGAGGAGTCTGCTAGAAAAGGGGAGGACCTGGAGGAGTCAGCTAGAAAAGGGGAGGACCCGAGGAGCCAGCTAGATGAAGGGAGGACCCAGAGGAGTCAGCTAGAAAAGGGGAGGACCCGGAGGAGTCAGCTAGTAAAGGGGAGGACCCGGAGGAGTCAGCTAGTAAAGGGGAGGACCCAGAGGAGTCAGCTAGTAAAGGGGAGGACCCAGAGGAGTCAGCTAGTAAAGGGGAGGACCTGGAGGAGTCAGCTAGTAAAGGGGAGGACCCAGAGGAGTCAGCTAGTAAAGGGGAGGACCCAGAGGAGTCAGCTAGTAAAGGGGAGGACCAGGAGGAGTCAGCTAGTAAAGGGGAGGACCCAGAGGAGTCAGCTAGTAAAGGGGAGGACCTGAAGGAGTCAGCTAGTAAAGGGGAGGACCTGGAGGAGTCAGCTAGTAAAGGGGAGGACCCAGAGGAGTCAGCTAGTAAAGGGGAGGACCTGGAGGAGTCAGCTAGTAAAGGGGAGGACCAGGAGGAGTCAGCTAGTAAAGGGGAGGACCCAGAGGAGTCAGCTAGTAAAGGGGAGGACCCAGTGGAATCTAGGTGAGACTATTCCCCTGACCAGGTAGGTTATTAAACCCAGGTAGACTATTCCTCTGGCCTGGTAGGTTATTAAACCCAGGTAGACTATTCCTCTGACCAGGTAGGTTATTAAACCCAGGTAGACTATTCCTCTGACCAGGTAGGTTATTAAACCCAGGTAGACCATTCCTCCGACCTGGTAGGTTATTAAACCCAGGTAGACTATTCCTCCGACCTGGTAGGTTATTAAACCCAGGTAGACCATTCCTCATGTCTCAAGACAAGATTAACCCACTAAACTCAGCAAAAACAAGTCTGACAAACAAATAGTTTTCTCTGTCATGTTTTTATGCTTCATAATATTTAGGTAATATTGCACTCCCCTAGACTTGAATAAGTGTCTCATGTGTGCATACATCTGAATGGTTCATATTCAAAACGGGACCCTCAAAATTTAATTAATTCTCATCAGTCAATATGTATGTCGCTTCTGTCTCTATAGTAATACAATGACTTAAATGTAAATGTAAATGTAATACAAATGTCCACAGGCCGCAATCAGAAAAGGTTGTGAATGCCGAATTAAAGGTGGTCGCCACCACACAGGAGATGAGTGGCATTTGTCCACAGTTCATAATGTGACCAGAGATGGCAGACGAGTTCTCTTATTCCCCTCAACTGCCTGGAATCCCAATTCTAGAACCCCCTCACCCCCCAGTTTATTCCATAGTTCCATCGATCCTCCAAACGTTCCAATCCGGTTCAGGGGAGTTAATATCACTCCGCTCTTTACCTCCAACCCCCAGTTAGATCAATTAATTCGCGCACCCATCTCCTCTCTCTCACGCTGGTCTCTCACAGT
>NC_060183.1:83828936-83851436 GCF_021184085.1 Oncorhynchus gorbuscha | reverse complement strand
ATTTCTACCGATCTTGCCCGTTAGGATGTTCATATTTTCATGGAACAGTTTCATTTATTTTATAATAAAGTCTTCCTCTCTTAAAATCATTGTCATGTGATTAATACAAATGATATCTAAGTCTAAATAAGAAAAATACAAATCTGAAAGTAACTTCTATTGCCAACTATGTAAAAACAGCCTGCAGGTAGAACAAAAAAAATCCTATAAATCACATTGGCTACACATGGCCTGTCTGCAAGGAACTTGAAACATTGTGTTAACTATTCACTTGGTCCAGGCACAAGCTAGCGCTAGCTAACTTGAAACATTGCATGAAATATTCTGGGCCCTCAGAGTTTCCTGCACCAGTGAGCTCCAGACAGACACAACTGGAGGCTATTTCTATTTGCGCAAAGAATAAGAAGTAATCATTTTATGACCTTTCCATCAGGTCAAACATCAAAGCACCCCCCCCCCATTTCACACAGAGTGGTTAAAATAGGGGAAATAGGTGTAAATATGTTTTGAAATAGGCTACGTTGAGGAACTATTGTCATTCTCCATTGATGTATAAAAAAAACATACTTTGTTTACTTTGCTGTTTGAGCTCCACATCAGTGGGGTTCGTGTTAAAGACAGATAATACTATCAGATCCCCGAATGGCATGCAGGCCAGGTAGCCTAGGCTTACTTCTATGCCTAATCAGGTGTCCTTACTCAACATTGACAGGAACGATCCAAACCAAACGACTTAACTGACAAAACTCGTAAATGGAATGAAATAAATATTTCTCACAAGTGTAGCGTAGGTCGTGTACCCTGCAAACAACTTGTCCAATCAGACAATGGCAACTGTAAGAATGGAATAATAATATATTGAATGTTTAAAAGAAATGACTGTAACCAAATGAACATATTTAGATGACAAATTATGGGAATTTAACGGTAAATGTGCTGCTGGTGATAATGGTGTGTCATCCCTGCGGCCTCTGGAATAGTCCACTGAGACAGACCTCTACAATGGATTAGTCCACTGAGACAGGCCTCTACAATGGATTAGTCCACTGAGACAGGCCTCTACAATGGATTAGTCCACTGAGACAGACCTCTACAATGGATTATTCCACTAGACAGGCCTCTACAATGGATTAGTCCACTGAGACAGGCTTCTATAATGGATTAGTCCACTGAGACAGGCCTCTACAATGGATTAGTCCACTGAGACAGGCCTCTACAATGGATTAGTCCACTGAGACAGACCTCTATAATGGATTAGTCCACTCTGACAGGCCTCTATAATGGATTAGTCCACTGAGACAGGCCTCTATAATGGATTAGTCCACTGAGACAGGCCTCTACAATGGATTATTCCACTGAGACAGGCCTCTATAATGGATTAGTCCACTGAGACAGGCCTCTACAATGGATTAGTCCACTGAGACAGGCCTCTACAATGGATTAGTCCACTGAGACAGGCCTCTACAATGGATTAGTCCACTGAGACAGGTCTCTACAATGGATTAGTCCAATGAGACAGGTCTCTATAATGGATTAATCCACTGAGACAGGTCTCTATAATGGATTAGTCCACTGAGACAGACCTCTATAATGGATTAGTCCACTGAGACAGGTCTCTATAATGGATTAGTCCACTGAGACAGGCCTCTATAATGGATTAGTCCACTCAGACAGGCCTCCACAATGGATTAGTCCACTGAGACAGGCCTTCACAATGGATTAGTCCACTGAGACAGGCCTCCACAATGGATTAGTCCAATCAGACAGGCCTCCACAATGGATTAGTCCACTAAGACAGGCCTCTACAATGGATTACTCCACTAGACAGGCCTCTACAATGGATTAGTCCACTAGACAGGCCTCCACAATGGATTAGTCCACTGAGACAGGCCTCTACAATGGATTAGTCCACTGAGACAGGCCTCTACAATGGATTAGTCCACTAGACAGGCCTCTACAATGGATTAGTCCACTAGACAGGCCTCTACAATGGATTAGTCCACTAGACAGGCCTCTACAATGGATTAGTCCACTCAGACAGGCCTCTACAATGGATTAGTCCACTAGACAGGCCTCTGCAATGGATTAGTCCACCAGGCGGGCCTCTACAATGGATTAGTCCACCAGGCGGGCCTCTACAATGGATTAGTCCACCAGGCGGGCCTCTACAATGGATTAGTCCACCAGGCGGGCCTCTACAATGGATAAGTCCACTAGACAGGCCTCTACAATGGATTACTCCACTCAAATGGGCGTCAATCAAGACCTGCCATAAAAGTCTATTTTTTCACTACTGATCGACCCCCACAAATTATCGGTCGACCAACAGCCAATGGACCAGTCGACTAAAGTGGGTCAGCCCTAGTGTACACACAGCCTGTCTTGTCTTGAGAGCCAGGTCTGCCTATGGGGGCGGCAGGGTAGCCTAGTGGTTAGAGCATTGGACTAGAAACCGGAAGGTTGCAAGTTCAAATCCCTGAGTTGACAAGGTACAAATCTGTCGTTCTGCCCCTGAACAAGGCAGTTAACCCACTGTTCCTAGGCCATCATTGAAAATAAGAATTTGTTCTTAACTGACTTGCCTAGTTAAATAAAGGTAAAATAAAAAAAATAATAAATGGTGACCTCTCTCAATAGCAGGGTTATGTTCACTGAGCCGGTACATAGTCAACCATTTTCTTAACGTTAGGTCAGTCACAGTGGTCAGGTGATCTGTGTTTATGGACAGGTACCATTCCAATTCCATTTTTTTGGGGGGGGTTTGATTCTTTCCAGTGTGTCAAATAGTTTTTGCTTTCTCATAATTTGGTTTGGTCTAATGGTGTTGCTGTCCTGGTTCTCTGTGGGGTCTGTTTTGGGGGTATGTTCTCTCTCTCTCTCTCTCTCTCTCTCTCTCTCTCTCTCTCTCTCTCTCTCTCTGTCTCTCTCTCTCTCTCTCTCTCTCTCTCTCTCTCTCTCTCTCTCTCTCTCTCTCTCTCTCTCTCTCTCTCTCTCTCTCTCTCATGCTCTCTTTCCCATGCTGCATGTCATGTGTTCCTCTTTGATTCTGTCACTCATTCCTATCTCTATGGTAACTCTGACATTTTACCACTATACTGGGGGTTGGGAAGTAGGCTAATTTCCTTTGTTGTGTTAAGATCCCATTGTCCCATCTATTGCCAGCAGCAGACCACCCTGCATACCACTGCTGGCTTGCCTCTGGAACTAAGCAGGGTTGGTCCTAGTTGGTCCCTGGATGGGAGACCAGAGGCTGCTGGATGTGGTGTTGGAGGGCCAGTAGGAGGCACTCCCTGGTCAGTCCCTGGATGGGATACCAGATGCTGCTGGATGTGGTGTTGGAGGGCCAGTAGGAGGCACTCCCTGGTCAGTCCCTGGATGGGAGACCAGATGCTGCTGGATGTGGTGTTGGAGGGCCAGTAGGAGGCACTCCCTGGTCAGTCCCTGGATGGGAGACCAGATGCTGCTGGATGTGGTGTTGGAGGGCCAGTAGGAGGCACTCCCTGGTCAGTCCCTGGATGGGAGACCAGATGCTGCTGGATGTGGTGTTGGAGGGCCAGTAGGAGGCACTCCCTGGTCAGTCCCTGGATGGGAGACCAGATGCTGCTGGATGTGGTGTTGGAGGGCCAGTAGGAGGCACTCCCTGGTCAGTCCCTGGATGGGAGACCAGATGCTGCTGGATGTGGTGTTGGAGGGCCAGTAGGAGGCACTCCCTGGTCAGTCCCTGGATGGGAGACCAGATGCTGCTGGATGTGGTGTTGGAGGGCCAGTAGGAGGCACTCCCTGGTCAGTCCCTGGATGGGAGACCAGATGCTGCTGGATGTGGTGTTGGAGGGCCAGTAGGAGGCACTCCCTGGTCAGTCCCTGGATGGGAGACCAGATGCTGCTGGATGTGGTGTTGGAGGGCCAGTAGGAGGCACTCCCTGGTCAGTCCCTGGATGGGAGACCAGATGCTACTGGATGTGCTGTTGGAGGGCCAGTAGGAGGTGGTCTTTCCTCTGGTCTTAAAAAATATCCTGAAAATCGTAATTATTTTGTGTAGTTACACCATGATGTAACTTAGAACAGTTTGTACGACATAAACTCACACAGTGTTTTGCAGTTTCTAAACATGGTTAATAAATCTCTTTTTACCTAGATGTAATTTCCTGTAGGAGTACTACAAACGTTCTTGCACCTTGTTATGCCACTATTAATTATCCCAGACCTTGATATCATACTGCACATTAGCTACTGGAACTCATTAAGCTGGTCTCATTTTCATGATGTGCTACTTGGTAGAAACTCTCCTTTGCTTCCCAAGCATTTGAATAATTGTTTTATCACGGTTGTAGTTCGATTTTAAGTTTGAAGTGTGTTAGCTGTCATGTTCACTAGTGCAGTACCTTTCTTGCTCTTTCCCAACAATGCAGTAGTACTGTAAAGCATACATTAAAAAGTCATGTTGAACAAAAATACACGAGAAATAAGAAATCGTGAAAGCATGTATAAGCATGCTATATACAGGGACAGTAGTTATATACAGGGACAGTTCCAGGGTCAGTAGCTATATACAGGGTCAGTAGCTATATACAGGGACAGTAACTATATACAGGGTCAGTAGCTACAGTGGGGAGAACAAGTATTTGATACACTGCTGATTTTGCAGGTTTTCCTACTTACAAAGCATGTAGAGGTCTCTAATTTTTATCATAGGTACACTTCAACTGTGAGAGACGGAATCTAAAACAAAAATCCAGAAAATCACATGGTATAATTTTTAAGTAATTAATTAGCATTTTATTGAATGACTTAAGTATTTGATACATCGGTGCAGAAACCTTTGTTTGCAATTACAGAAATCATACGTTTCCTGTAATTCTTGATCAGGTTTGCAAACACTGCAGCAGGGATTTTGGCCCAGTCCTCCTTACAGACCTTCTCCAGATCCTTCAGGTTTCGGGGCTGTCGCTGGGCAATATGGACTTTCAGCTCCCTCCAAAGATTTTCTATTGGGTTCAGGTCTGGAGACTGGCTAGGCCACTCCAGGACCTTGAGATGCTTCTTACGGAGCCACTCCTTAGTTGCCCTGGCTGTGTGTTTCGGGTCGTTGTCATGCTGGAAGACCCAGCCAAGACCCAATTTCAATGCTCTTACTGAGGGAAGGAGGTTGTTGGCCAAGATCTCGCGATACATGGCCCCATCCATCCTCCCCTCAACACGGTGCAGTCGTACTGTCCCCTTTGCAGAAAAGCATCCCCAAAGAAGGATGTTTCCACCTCCATGCTTCACGGTTGGGATGATGTTCTTGGGGTTGTACTCATCCTTTTTCTTCCTCCAAACACGGCGAGTGGAGTTTAGACCAAAAAGCTCTATTTTTGTCTCATCAGACCACATGACCTTCTCCCATTCCTCCTCTGGATCATCCAGATGGTCATTGGCAAACTTCAGACGGGCCTGGACATGCGCTGGCTTGAGCAGGGGGACCTTGCGTGCGCTGCGGGATTGTAATCCATGACGGCGTAGTGTGTTACTAATGGTTTTCTTTGAGACTGTGGTCCCAGCTCTCTTCAGGTCATTGACCAGGTCCTGCCGTGTAGTTCTGGGTTGATCCCTTACCTTCCTCATGATCATTGATGCCCCACGAGGTGAGATCTTGTATGGAGCCCCAGACCGAGGGCGATTGACCGTCATCTTGAACTTGTTCCATTTTCTAGTAATTGCGCCAACAGTTGTTGCCTTCTCACCAAGCTGCTTGCCTATTGTCCTGTAGCCCATCCCAGCCCTGTGCAGGTCTACAATTTTATCCCTGATGTCCTTACACAGCTCTCTGGTCTTGGCCATTGTCTAGAGGTTGGAGTCTGTTTGATTGAGTGTGTGGACAGGTGTTTTTATACAGGTAACGAGTTCAAACATGTGCAGTTAATACAGGTAATGAGTGGAGAACAGGAGGGCTTCGTAAAGAAAAACTAACAGGTCTGTGAGAGCCGGAATTCTTGCTGGTTGGTAGGTGATCAAATACTTATGTCATGCAACAAAATGCTAATGAATTACTTAAAAATTATACCATGTGATTTTCTGGATTTTTGCTTGAGATTCCGTCTCTCACAGTTGAAGTGTACCTATGATAAAAAATTACAGACCTCTACATGCTTTGTAAGTAGGAAAACCTGCAAAATCGGCAGTGTATCAAGTACTTGTTCTCCCCACTGTATAACATACAGAACATATCATATATAACATACAACATGCCATATATAACATATGTAACATACAGAACATACAACATGTCATATAGAACATACAGAACATGTCATATATAACATACAACATGCCATATATAACATACAGAACATACAGAACATACAACATGTCATATAGAACATACAGAACATGTCATATATAACATACAGAACATACAACATGTCATATAGAACATACAGAACATGTCATATATAACATACAACATGCCATATATAACATACAGAACATACAACATGCCATATATAACATACAGAACATACAACATGTCATATAGAACATACAGAACATGTCATATATAACATACAACATGCCATATATAACATACAGAACATACAACATGTCATATATAACAAACAGAACATACAACATGTCATATATAACATACAGAACATACAACATGTCATATATAACATACAGAACATACAACATGTCATATATAACATACAGAACATACAACATGTCATATATAACATACAGAACATACAACATGTCATATATAACATACAGAACATACAACATGTCATATATAACAAACAGAACATAGAACATGTCATATATAACATACAGAACATACAACATGTCATATATAACAAACAGAACATAGAACATGTCATATATAACATACAGAACATACAACATGTCATATATAACATACAGAACATACAGAACATGTCATATATAACATACAGAACATACAACATGTCATATATAACATACAGAACATACAACATGTCATATATAACATACAGAACATACAACATGTCATATATAACAAACAGAACATAGAACATGTCATATATAACATACAGAACATACAACATGTCATATATAACATACAGAACATACAGAACATGTCATATATAACATACAGAACATACAACATGTCATATATAACATACAGAACATACAACATGTCATATATAACATACAGAACATACAACATGTCATATATAACAAACAGAACATAGAACATGTCATATATAACATACAGAACATACAACATGCCATATATAACATACAGAACATACAACATGTCATATATAACATACAGAACATACAACATGTCAAATATAACATACCAAACATACAACATGTCATATATAACATACAACATGCTATATATAACATACAGAACATACAATATATCATATATAACATACAGAACATACAACATGTCATATATAACATACATAACATACAACATGTCATATATAACATACAGAACATTATTATTATTATTATATTATATATAACAAACAGAACATACAATATATCATATATAACATACATAACATAGAACATGTCATATATAACATACAGAACATACAACATGTCAAATATAACATACCGAACATACAACATGTCATATATAACATACAACATGCTATATATAACATACAGAACATACAATATATCATATATAACATACAGAACATACAACATGTCATATATAACATACAGAACATACAACATGTCATATATAACATACAGAACATACAACATGTCATATATCACATACAGAACATACAACATGTCATATATAACATACAGAACATACAACATGTCATATATAACATACAGAACATGTCATATATAACATACAGAACATATCATATATAACATACAGAATATACAACATGTCATATATAACATACAGAACATACAACATGTCATATATAACATACAGAACATACAACATGTCATATATCACATACAACATGTCATATATAACATACAACATGCCATATATAACATACAGAACATATCATATATATATATATATATGCCATTTAGCAGACGCTTTTATCCAAAGCGACTTACAGTCATGTGTGCATACATTCTACGTATGGGTGGTCCCGAGAATCGAACCCACTACCCTGGCGTTACAAGCGCCATGCTCTACCAAACAGAACATACAACATGTCATATATCACATACAGAACATACAACATGTCATATATAACATACAGAACATACAAAATGTCATATATAACATACAGAACATACAAAATGTCATATATCACATACAGAACATGTCATATATAACATATAGAACATATCATATATAACATACAGAATATACAACATGTCATATATCACATACAGAACATGTCATATATAACATACAGAACATATCATATATAACATACAGAACATACAACATGTCATATATAACATACAGAACATGTCATATATAACATACAGAACATACAAAATGTCATATATAACATACAGAACATATCATATATAACATACAGAACATGTCATATATAACATACAGAATATACAACATGTCATATATAACATACAACATGTCATATATAACATACAGAACATACAACATGTCATATATAACATACAACATGTCATATATAACATACAACATGTCATATATAACCTACAGAACATACAACATGTCATATATAACATACAGAACATACAACATGTCATATATAACATACAACATGTCATATATAACATACAGAACATGTCATATATAACATACAGAACATACAACATGTCATATATAACATACATAACATACAACATGTCATATATAACATACAGAACATACAATATATCATATATAACATACAGAACATACAATATATCATATATAACATACAGAACATACAATATATCATATATAACATACAGAACATACAACATGTCATATATCACATACAGAACATGTCATATATAACATACAGAACATACAAAATGTCATATATAACATACAACATGTCATATATAACATACAGAACATGTCATATATAACATACAGAACATACAAAATGTCATATATAACATACAGAACATACAACATGTCATATATAACATACAGAACATACAACATGTCATATATAACATACAGAACACACAACATGTCATATATAACATACAGAACACACAACATGTCATATATCACATACAGTGCATTTTGTTAATAAATATGTAACATAACAAAATATGGAAAAAGTCAAGGGGTCTGAATACTTTCTGATTGCACCTTATATAACAACAGAATATAACGTAGCAGTATGTTGTACGTATGTTTCACGATAAACTGTTGTAAGGACATACCGTAGAAGAGTGTTATCCTCTAAAACTGCAGCTGGGAAATGTTAGGGATGGGGACAGTGGAAGGGGGGGGGGGGCAGAAAGCCTTGGGCATGGTGCATCACTAATCTTTATAAGTGGCTGTACATTTTATGGGGCGGTGTACAGAAGTGTGTGTGTGTGTGTGTGTGTGTGTGTGAGAGAGAGAGGGAATTTGACAGGCACTGTACAGATGTATGAAGAAGAACGGCTGTTCTTGGGTCAGTCTTTTCCGGAGGCTCCAACAACCTGCTGTGAATATTTAAAGCTTAAAGTTAATGCTCTCCTCTGGGCTCAGATCATTTGACTGGTTCGGGAATTTGTTGGAGGATAATCATGTATCTCATTCAGGATTTAGGATTTTGCATTGTTAGGAAATAGGGTCTTACAGAATTATGGAATAGTTCGGAAAATGGGAAGATTAGCTAACGTAGTTATTATCGAATCGGTCGATTAACGGCTACAATATATGTCAGCCAGATGATCCAAATATAGACTTCTTCACCTTTATATCGGAAGTTATTATATCGGAAGTTATTATATAGGTAGTTATTATATAGGAAGTTATTATATAGGACGTTATTATATAGGAAGTTATTATATAGGAAGTTATTATATATGAAGTTATTATATCGGAAGTTATTATATCGGAAGTTATTATATATGAAGTTATTATATAGGAAGTTATTTTACATGAAGTTATTATATAGGTAGTTATTATATAGGTAGTTATTATATAGGTAGTTATTATATAGGGAGTTATTATATAGGGAGTTATTATATAGGTAGTTATTATATAGGAAGTTATTATATAGGTAGTTAATATATAGGAAGTTATTATATAGGAAGTTATTATATCGGTAGTTATTATATAGGAAGTTATTATATAGCTAGTTATTATATATGAAGTTATTATATAGGTAGTTATTATATAGGGAGTTATTATATAGGGAGTTATTATATAGGTAGTTATTATATAGGAAGTTATTATATAGGTAGTTAATATATAGGAAGTTATTATATAGGTAGTTATTATATAGGAAGTTATTATATAGGTAGTTATTATATAGGTAGTTATTATATAGGTAGTTATTATATAGGAAGTTATTATATAGCTAGTTATTATATAGGAAGTTATTATATAGCTACTTATTATATAGGAAGTTATTATATCGGTAGTTATTATATAGCTAGTTATTATATAGGAAGTTATTATATCGGAAGTTATTATATAGGTAGTTATTATATATGAAGTTATTATACAGGAAGTTATTATATAGGAAGTTATTATATCGGTAGTTATTATATAGGGAGTTATTATATAGGAAGTTATTATATAGGTAGTTATTATATAGGAAGTTATTATATAGGAAGTTATTATATAGGAAGTTATTATATAGGAAGTTATTATATCGGAAGTTATTATATATGAAGTTATTATATAGGAAGTTATTATACATGAAGTTATTATATAGGTAGTTATTATATAGGTAGTTATTATATAGGGAGTTATTATATAGGGAGTTATTATATAGGTAGTTATTATATAGGAAGTTATTATATAGGTAGTTAATATATAGGAAGTTATTATATAGGAAGTTATTATATCGGTAGTTATTATATAGGAAGTTATTATATAGCTAGTTATTAGATATGAAGTTATTATATCGGTAGTTATTATATAGGGAGTTATTATATAGGAAGTTATTATATAGGTAGTTATTATATATGAAGTTATTATACAGGAAGTTATTATATAGATAGTTATTATATATGAAGTTATTATACAGGAAGTTATTATATCGGAAGTTATTATATATGAAGTTATTATATAGGTAGTTATTATATAGGAAGTTATTATATAGGTAGTTATTATATAGGTAGTTATTATATAGGTAGTTATTATATAGGAAGTTATTATATAGCTAGTTATTATATAGGAAGTTATTATATAGCTAGTTATTATATAGGAAGTTATTATATCGGTAGTTATTATATAGCTAGTTATTATATAGGAAGTTATTATATCGGAAGTTATTATATAGGTAGTTATTATATATGAAGTTATTATACAGGAAGTTATTATATAGGAAGTTATTATATCGGTAGTTATTATATAGGGAGTTATTATATAGGAAGTTATTATATAGGTAGTTATTATATATGAAGTTATTATACAGGAAGTTATTATATAGATAGTTATTATATAGTAAGTTATTATACAGGAAGTTATTATATCGGAAGTTATTATATATGAAGTTATTATATAGGAAGTTATTATATAGGTAGTTATTATATAGGTAGTTATTATATAGGAAGTTATTATATACGAAGTTATTAAATAGTTAGTTATTATATAGGAAGTTATTATATAGCTAGTTATTATATAGGAAGTTATTATATAGGAAGTTATTATATAGCTAGTTATTATATAGCTAGTTATTATATAGCTAGTTATTATATATGAAGTTATTATATAGGAAGTTATTATATAGGAAGTTATTATATATGAAGTTATTATATAGGAAGTTATTATATAGGTAGTTATTATATAGGAAGTTATTATATAGGAAGTTATTATATAGGAAATTATTATATATGAAGTTATTATAGAGGTAGTTATTATATAGGTAGTTATTATATAGGAAGTTATTAAATAGGTAGTTATTATATAGGTAGTTATTATATTGGAAGTTATTATATAGGTAGTTATTATATAGGAAGTTATTATTTAGGAAGTTATTATATAGGTAGTTATTATCTAGGTAGTTATTATATAGGAAGCTATTATATAGGTAGTTATTATATAGGTAGTTATTATATAGGTAGTTATTATATATGAAGTTATTATATAGTTTAGTTATTATATAGGAAGTTATTATATAGATAGTTATTATATAGGAAGTTATTATATAGCTAGTTATTATATAGCTAGTTATTATATAGGAAGTTATTATATAGGAAGTTATTATATATGAAGTTATTATATAGGAAGTTATTATATAGGTAGTTATTATATAGGTAATTATTATATAGTAAGTTATTATATAGGTAGTTATTATATATGAAGTTATTATATAGGAAATTATTATATAGGAAGTTATTATATATGAAGTTATTAAATATGAGGTAGTTATTATATAGGTAGTTATTGTAGATGTGTATGATGCTGGGATGACATCATGTTCCTCCGTTCAGACCCATATGTACATGTGTTCTTATTACTAACCAAGCGAAAACATCCCAACCTAGTCAGAGACCAGTATGGCTAGAAGCAGGTTGAAAACATCCCAACCTAGTCAGAGACCAGTATGGCTAGAAGCAGGTTGAAAACATCCCAACCTAGTCAGAGACCAGTATGGCTAGAAGCAGGTTGAAAACATCCCAACCTAGTCAGAGACCAGTATGGCTAGAAGCAGGTTGAAAACATCCCAGCCTAGTCAGAGACCAGTATGGCTACAAGCACTTCGTATGTCTAGTGTTGCCTGGAGTGTGTGAGCGATGAGCGCACGATTCTGTTCTTGATTTGGAGAATGTTGTTTGACAGTTGTCATAATGAGCCTCAAGGCTTGAATCAGCATTTGAGTGGCACATCATCAACAGCATTAGTGGCCATGGCATTATGTGGCCACAGTGTTTGCTGCTTTTATGAATCATATCCAATTAGGGGAGGTTTTCATAATGTAGACAGGCTAATTGGATGCGACAGGGGAAGTTTTTTCGCACTGGGAAATAAACTTCTCCTGACGTGCTGTTCTAAACTAGTTCACTTCACTGAGTGATGTGCCGGGCTGTGACAGTTTTTCATCATGGTGTTACATAAGGAATAACCTATATGATAATGACTGGTGTTACATAATGAATAACCTATATGATAATGAATATATACCTAGCTGTAGCCTACCATAAAATATGTATTTTGACCAATCACATCAGATCTTTTTCAAATCCGTGAGCTGTCTCTGAGAGTATTTTATTGGAGCAGTCTCTGAGAGTATTTCCTGGAGTAGTCTCTGAGAGTATTTCCTGGAGCAGTCTCTGGGAGTATTTTATTGAAGCAGTCTCTGAGAGTATTTCCTGGAGCAGTCTCTGAGAGTATTTCCTGGAACAGTCTCTGAGAGTATTTCCTGGAGCAGTCTCTGAGAGTATTTCCTGGAGCAGTCTCTGAGAGTATTTCCTGGAGCAGTCTCTAAGAGTATTTCCTGGAGTAGTCTCTGAGAGTATTTCCTGGAGCAGTCTCTGAGAGTATTTCCTGGAGTAGTCTCTGAGAGTATTTCCTGGAGCAGTCTCTGAGAGTATTTCCTGGAGCAGTCTCTGAGAGTATTTCCTGGAGTAGTCTCTGAGAGTATTTCCTGGAGCAGTCTCTGAGAGTATTTCCTGGAGCAGTCTCTGAGAGTATTTCCTGGAGCAGTCTCTGAGAGTATTTCCTGGAGCAGTCTTTGAGAGTATTTATTGGAGCAGTCTCTGAGAGTATTTATTGGAGCAGTCTCTGAGAGTATTTATTGGAGCAGTCTCTGAGAGTATTTCCTGGAGCAGTCTCTGAGAGTATTTATTGGAGCAGTCTCTGAGAGTATTTATTGGAGCAGTCTCTGAGAGTATTTATTGGAGCAGTCTCTGAGAGTATTTATTGGAGCAGTCTCTGAGAGTATTTCCTGGAGCAGTCTCTGAGAGTATTTATTGGAGCAGTCTCTGAGAGTATTTATTGGAGCAGTCTCTGAGAGTATTTCCTGGAGCCGTCTCTGAGTTTGAGTTAAGCAGATGGAACTTAAAGGCTGGTGTGTGTCACTGGGAATGAGTCCTACTCCAGGTTGTTGAATTGTCGACTCACATATAATATGACTTCATGAACAGCCAGCCGAAGCCAGTATCCCTGCAGGGCCGTTATCATCACAATGTTTGTTTTAGTCCTACTTGGACGTTTCTGGCTTGTAAATTCGCTCAGACACTCAGTAGCACGAGAGAATACAAACGTCCCAAATGACAAGATATTCCCGATTCTCAGTATACAGGGAAAGGTTGTTATCCGGGACGAGGCCACCAGGAACACAGATATGTATACTGTAGTGTTGGAGAGAGGTTGAATCCCCGTAATATCTCAAAACCAACGTTAACTTAAAATCAAACGTATGAGAACCAGCTAATAGTCAGTCCTCCATAGACATCCAGCTGTTAGTGTGTCTTTATTTGTCAAGAGAACAAGATCTGTTATTCTGCCTCATTTCAGTCTGCTTGTTTTTCTTTACAGCAGGACCCGTCCCAAATCGAACTCTATTGTCTAATAGTGCACTACTTAGGGATTAGGGTGAAAGTAGTGCACTATACAGGGATTAGGGTGAAAGTAGTGCACTATATAGGGATTAGGGTGAAAGTAGTGCACTATACAGGGATTAGGGTGAAAGTAGTGCACTATATAGGGAATAGGGTGAAAGTAGTGCACTATATAGGGATTAGGGTGATAGTAGTGCACTATATAGGGAATAGGGCTCTGGTCTATAGTAGTGCACTATATAGGGACTAGGGCTCTGGTCTAAAGTAGTGCACTATATAGGGAATAGGGCTCTGGTCTATAGTAGTGCACTATATAGGGATTAGGGCTCTGGTCTAAAGTAGTGCACTATATAGGGAATAGGGCTCTGGTCTATAGTAGTACCACTATATAGGGAATAGGTCTCTGGTCTATAGTAGTGTACTATATAGGGAATAGGGCTCTGGTGTATAGTAGTGCACTATATAGAGAATAGGGCTCTGGTCTAAAGTAGTGCACTATATAGGGAATAGAGCTCTGATCTATAGTTGTGCACTATACAGGGAATAGCGTGAAAGTAGTGCACTATATATGGAATAGCGTGAAAGTAGTGCACTATACAGGGATTAGGGAGCCATTTGAGACTAGCCCATGCTTCTCATTCGTCTCCTAAAAGCGTACAGCCTGCGCTGCATTTAAATTCAGCCATATCGACTGAAGCAATGCGTCCAAACTTCAAACGATATGTCTTCAGCGGTAAACCTATTATTTCACTGAATTATTGAGCACACAGAACATTCCGTCACACAGTATTGAGCACACAGAACATTCCGTCACACATTATTAAGCACACAGAACATTCCGTCACACATTATTAAGCACACAGAACATTCCGTCACAGTATTGAGGACACAGACATTCCGTCACACAGTATTGAGGACACAGAACATTCCGTCACAGTATTGAGGACACAAAACATTCGTCACAGTATTGAGCACACAGAACATTCCGTCACAGTATTGAGGACACAGAACATTCCGTCACAGTATTGAGCACACAGAACATTCCGTCACAGTATTGAGGACACAGAACATTCCGTCACACAGTATTGAGCACACAGAACATTCCGTCACAGTATTGAGCACACAGAACATTCCGTCACACAGTATTGAGGACACAGAACATTCCGTCACAAAGTATTGAGGACACAGAACATTCCGTCACACAGTATTGAGGACACAGAACATTCCGTCACACAGTATTGAGGACACAGAACATTCCGTCACACAGTATTGAGGACACAGAACATTCCGTCACACAGTATTGAGGACACAGAACATTCCGTCACACAGTATTGAGCACACAGAACATTCCGTCACACAGTATTGAGGACACAGAACATTCCGTCACACAGTATTGAGCACACAGAACATTCCGTCACACAGAACATTCCGTCACACAGTATTGAGCACACAGAACATTCCGTCACACAGTATTGAGCACACAGAACATTCCGTTACACATTATTAAACACACAGAACATTCCGTCACACAGTATTGAGCACACAGAACATTCCGTCACACAGTATTGAGGACACAGAACATTCCGTCACACAGTATTGAGGACACAGAACATTCCGTCACACAGTATTGAGCACACAGAACATTCCGTCACACAGAACATTACGTCACACAGTATTGAGCACACAGAACATTCCGTCACACAGTATTGAGCACACAGAACATTCCGTCACACATTATTAAACACACAGAACATTCCGTCACACAGTATTGAGCACACAGAACATTCCGTCACACAGTATTGAGGACACAGAACATTCCGTCACACAGAACATTCCGTCACAGTATTGAGCACACAGAACATTCCGTCACACATTATTAAACACACAGAACATTCCATCACACAGTATTAAACACACAGAACATTCCGTCACACAGAACATTCCGTCACACAGTATTGAGCACACAGAACATTCCGTCACACAGTATTGAGCACACAGAACATTCCGTCACACAGTATTGAGGACACAGAACATTCCGTCACACAGTATTGAGCACACAGAACATTCCGTCACACAGTATTGAGCACACAGAACATTCCGTCACACAGTATTGAGCACACAGAACATTCCGTCACACAGAACATTCCGTCACACAGAACATTCCGTCACACAGAACATTCCGTCACACAGTATTAAGCACACATAGCTAACGTTCTTCACCATGCTTCCAGCGTATTGCGGAGACTACAACAAGTGCATTCTGGGATCTGATTGTGGTGTGTGTGTGTGTCACCAACACTATATGTGTAGTGTATTCTGGGATCTGATTGTGGTGTGTGTGTGTGTCACCAACACTATATATGTGTGTGTGTGTGTGTGTGTGTGTGTGTGTGTGTGTGTGTGTGTCACCAACAATATGCCATTTAGCAGACGCTTTTATCCAAAGCGACTTACAGTCATGTGTGCATACATTCTACGTATGGGTGGTCCCGGGGATTGAACCTACTACCCTGGCGTTACAAGCGCCATGCTCTACCAACTGAGCTACAGAAGGACAGTGTATTCTGGGATCTGATTGTGGTGTGTGTGTGTGTCACCAACACTATATGTGTGTGTGTGTGTGTGTGTGTGTGTGTGTGTGTGTGTGTGTGTGTGTGTGTGTGTGTGTGTGTGTGTGTGTGTGTGTGTGTGTGTGTGTGTGTGTGTGTGTGTGTGTGTGTGTGTGTGTGTGTGTGTGTGATTGTGGTGTGTGTGTGTGTCACCAACACTATATGTGTAGTGTATTCTGGGATCTGATTGTGGTGTGTGTGTGTGTGTGTGTGTGTGTGTGTGTGTGTGTGTGTGTGTGTGTGTGTGTGTGTGTGTGTGTGTGTGTGTGTGTGTGTGTGTGTGTGTGTGTGTGTGTGTGTGTGTGTGTGTGTGTGTGTGTGTGTGGTGTGTGTGTGTGTCACCAACACTATATGTGTAGTGTATTCGCCAAGTTCCTGTGTTGCAGTCTATACTCAGAGCTTGGGCTCCCGACTGGCGCAGCGGTCTAAGGCACTGCATCTCACTGCTAGAGGCGTCACTACAGAGCCTGGTTCAATTCCAGGCTGTATCACAACCTGCCCGTGAATTGGGAGTCCCTTAGGGCGGCACACAATTGTCCCAGCGTCATCCGGGTTTGGCCATCATTGTAAATAAGAATGTGTTCTTAACTGACTTGCCTAGTTAAATAAAGGTTAAATAAAAAATAAAAAAAAAAAAAAAAAAAAATATATATATATATATAAAAAGAGAAGATGTGCTTTTGTTATTGTCTGTATTATCATAGATGGTATGTATAATGATAGAGATGTATTATCATAGGTGGTATGTATAATGATAGATATATATTATCATAGATGGTATGTGTATGATAGAGATGTATTATCATAGATGGTATGTGTAATGATAGATATATATTATCATAGATGGTATGTGTATTGATAGAGATGTATTTTACAGCCAGTGAGAGGAGGAAAACATGCTGTATTTACTGCCAGGAGGAAGAGGAGAGAGGAGGAAGAGATGCTGTTCAGAGGCTCAACCTGTGAGCCGTATAAACATAGGATCGATATTAAATGGAGCTGTGTGTGTGTGTGTGTGTGTCTTGTTAGTGAAAAATGTATTTCAAATACCACCAGCTATTCCAGGTTTAGGCAATGGACAATATTCTGACCTACTCAGCGCTGAGGGTTCCAATGTTCTGACCTACTCAGCGCTGAGGGTTCCAATGTTCTGACCTATTCAGCACTGAGGGTTCCAATGTTCTGAACTATTCAGCACCGAGGGTTCCAATGTTCTATACTACTCAGCTCTAAGGGTTCCAATGTTCTGAACTATTCAGCACCGAGGGTTCCAATGTTCTATACTACTCAGCACTGAGGGTTCCAATATTCTGAACTATTCAGCACTGAGGGTTCCAATGTTCTGAACTATTCAGCACCGAGGGTTCCAATGTTCTGTACTACTCAGCTCTAAGGGTTCCAATATTCTGACCTACTCAGCACTGAGGGTTCCAATGTTCTGACCTACTCAGCACTGAGGGTTCCAATGTTCTGAACTATTCAGCACCGAGGGTTCCAATGTTCTGAACTATTCAGCACCGAGGGTTCCAATGTTCTGAACTATTCAGCACCGAGGGTTCCAATGTTCTGAACTATTCAGCACCGAGGGTTCCAATGTTCTGAACTATTCAGCACCGAGGGTTCCAATGTTCTGAACTATTCAGCACAGAGGGTTCCAATGTTCTGAACTATTCAGCACCGAGGGTTCCAATGTTCTGAACTATTCAGCACAGGGTTCCAATGTTCTGAACTATTCAGCACAGAGGGTTCCAATGTTCTGAACTATTCAGCACCGAGGGTTCCAATGTTCTGAACTATTCAGCACTGAGGGTTCCAATGTTCTGAACTATTCAGCACCGAGGGTTCCAATGTTCTGAACTACTCAGCACTGAGGGTTCCAATATTCTGAACTATTCAGCACCGAGGGTTCCAATGTTCTGAACTATTCAGCACCGAGGGATCCAATGTTCTGAACTATTCAGCACTGAGGGTTCCAATGTTCTGAACTATTCAGCACCGAGGGTTCCAATGTTCTGTACTACTCAGCACTGAGGGTTCCAATGTTCTGAACTATTCAGCACCGAGGGTTCCAATGTTCTATACTACTCAGCACTGAGGGTTCCAATGTTCTGAACTATTCAGCACCGAGGGTTCCAATGTTCTGTACTACTCAGCACTGAGGGTTCCAATGTTCTGAACTATTCAGCACCGAGGGTTCCAATGTTCTATACTACTCAGCACTGAGGGTTCCAATGTTCTGAACTATTCAGCACCGAGGGTTCCAATGTTCTATACTACTCAGCACTGAGGGTTCCAATGTTCTGAACTATTCAGCACCGAGGGTTCCAATGTTCTATACTACTCAGCACTGAGGGTTCCAATGTTCTGAACTATTCAGCACCGAGGGTTCCAATGTTCTGAACTATTCAGCACTGAGGGTTCCAATGTTCTGAACTATTCAGCACCGAGGGTTCAAATGTTCTGAACTATTCAGCACCGAGGGTTCCAATGTTCTGAACTACTCAGCACTGAGGGTTCCAATGTTCTGAACTATTCAGCACCGAGGGTTCCAATGTTCTGAACTATTCAGCACCGAGGGTTCCAATGTTCTGAACTATTCAGCACTGAGGGTTCCAATGTTCTGAACTATTCAGCACCGAGGGTTCCAATGTTCTGAACTATTCAGCACCGAGGGTTCCAATGTTCTGAACTATTCAGCACTGAGGGTTCCAATGTTCTGAACTATTCAGCACCGAGGGTTCCAATGTTCTGAACTATTCAGCACTGAGGGTTCCAATGTTCTGAACTATTCAGCACTGAGGGTTCCAATGTTCTGAACTATTCAGCACTGAGGGTTCCAATGTTCTGAATCTATTCAGCACAGAGGGTTCCAATGTTCTGAACTATTCAGCACAGAGGGTTCCAATGTTCTGAACTATTCAGCACCGAGGGTTCCAATGTTCTGAACTATTCAGCACCGAGGGTTCCAATGTTCTGAACTATTCAGCACCGAGGGTTCCAATGTTCTGAACTATTCAGCACTAAGGGTTCTAAAGATTTTGCTATTCATTTTTTATATTTCACTTGTGAAATCTGTCCGTGTGTGTGTGTGCGTGTGCGTGTGCGTGTGCGTGTGTGTGTGTGTGTGTGTGTGTGTGTGTGTGTGTGTGTGTGTGTGTGTGTGTGTGTGTGTGTGTGTGTGTGTGTGTGTGTGTGTGTGTGTGTGTGTGTGTGTGTGTGTGTGTGTGTGTGTGTGATGTGTCTGAGACCTGCTAGCTAGAGAGACAGTGACGGGGAAAGAGATATGGAGATTGCCATCCAGACTCTTGTGACGGCTCATTGGTGATATACCACTGCTGGTGATGGAGATTATAATGTCATTGATTTCAGCAGGTGGGATAGCATATGGGCTTGGGTGACTGAATAGCTTATTGGCTTCTTTCTGCAGACAGCCAATAGTCAAGACTTAGTCATTAATGAGCGATGAACGCCAAGTCTGCGTTCCAAAGGGCACCCTATTCTCTATGGGCCCTGGTCAAAAGTAGTGCACTATAAAGGGAGTAGGGTGGGATTTTGGATGTAAGAATTGGAGGACTTTAAATACACTACACCTGAAACCCCACCTCTTTAAGGAATACCTAGGATAGGATAAGTATTCCCTCCCCCCCCTTTAAGATTTAGATGCACTATTGTAAAGTGACTGTTCCACTGGATGTCATAAGGTGAATGCACCAATTTGTAAGTCGCTCTGGATAAGAGCGTCTGCTAAATGACTTAAATGTAAATGTAAATGAGAATGACTCCTTCAATACACTACCCAGGAGAATGACTCCTACAATACACTACCCAGGAGAATGACTGCTTCAATACACTACCCAGGAGAATGACTCATTCAATACACTACCCAGGAGAATGACTCCTTCAATACACTACCCAGGAGAATGACTCCTTCAATACACTACCCAGGAGAATGACTGCTACAATACACTACCCAGGAGAATGACTGCATTCAATACACTACCCAGGAGAATGACTCATTCAATACACTACCCAGGACAATGACTCCTTCAATACACTACCCAGGAGAATGACTCATTCAATACACTACCCAGGAGAATGACTTCAATACACTACCCAGGAGAATGACTCCTTCAATACACTCATTCAATACACTACCCAGGAGAATGACTCATTCAATACACTACCCAGGAGAATGACTGTTACAATACACTACCCAGGAGAATGTCTCCTTCAATACACCACCCAGGAGAATGGCTGCAGGGCTGACGGTATGAGAAGAAGAGGTATACTGGGGTGGAGAGGAACGGGTGGAGATGGGGGCACTTAGTAAACATCTCTATTAACATCCTTGGCTTGTGTTATCTAGCTAGACCAGTGTGTTTAGTAACAGGGAAGGTGGCAAGGTGTTGTCCCTTCTGTTTCAGGGTCTGGCGAGCTATGACTCGGACTGCTTCAATGAAAAGTAGCACCGTAGAACTGACTACATGAATGTCAGTTGTGGGCAGTTACATGTAAAAAAAGACCCATGAGCACCAACCTGTTGAAGATCATGAGTTTATAGGCATAGAGAACAAAAAATTCAAACCGTTTTGTATCTTAAAAAGTAGGTAGTAAGTAATGTCTTAGATTTCTGGTCAAGCACAAGAACAAAATGATTATTAGAAAACATCTCCTTACTAAATATTAGAACAAGTATTAGAAGTATATAATAAATACAATAATGTTGAATTAAAGACTCCTGACAACTAATATCAACACTTATATTTAGTTTGGGATAAATTGTTTACTTTCTTTTAAGTTTAAGAAATATTGTCTCTCTATTTCATGTTTCTCTCTCTCTCTGCTGCTCTCTCTCTCTCTCTCTCTCTCTCTCTGTCTCTCTCTCTCTCTCTCTCTCTCTCTCTCTCTCTCTCTCTCTCTCTCTCTCTCTCTCTCTCTCTCTCTCTCTCTCTCTCTCTCTCTCTCTCTCTCTCTCTCTCTCTCTCTCTCTCTCTCTGCTCTCTCTCTCTCTCTCTCTCTCTCTCTCTCTCTCTCTCTCTCTCTCTCTCTCTCTCTCTCTCTCTCTCTCTCTCTCTCTCTCTCTCTCTCTGCTCTCTCTCTCTCTCTCTGTCTCTCTCTCTCTCTCTCTCTCTCTGCTCTCTCTCTCTCTCTCTCTCTCTCTCTCTCTCTCTCTCTCTCTGCTCTCTCTCTCTCTGCTCTCTCTCTCTCTCTCTCTCTCTCTCTCTCTCTCTCTCTCTCTCTCTCTCTCTCTCTCTCTCTCTCTCTCTCTCTCTCTCTCTGCTGC
>NC_060183.1:83813353-83828436 GCF_021184085.1 Oncorhynchus gorbuscha | reverse complement strand
GAGCATCTCTCTGTGGTTATCTGATGCTGTACTACATTTTCGCTGTAGTCATTTAGCAGACGATTTTATCCAGAGAGATTTACAGAAATGAGAAATTAGGGTTAAGTGCCTTGATGTTTCACCTTGTCGGCACGGAATTCGAACCAGCAACCTTTTGGTTACTGGCCAAATGCTCTTAAGTACTAGGGTACCTGCTGCCCATACATACACCACACACTGCTAGGGTACCTGCTGCCCACACACACACACACACACACACACACACACACACACACACACACACACACACACACACACACACACACACACACACACACACACACACACACACACACACACACACACACACACACTGCTTGGGTACCTGCTGCCCCACACACACACACACACACACACACACACACACACACACACACACACACACACACACACACACACACACACACACACACACACACACACACACACACTGCTAAAGTACCTGCTGCCCACACATCACACACACACACACACACACACACACACACACACACACACACACACACACACACACACACACACACACACACACACACACACACACACACACACACACACACACACACACACACACACACACACACACACACACACACACACACACACGTTCTAAATCAGAGGATGTGTTTGTGTTTTGTCTGTTTGTGTCAATAAGTTTTTGTTTTAAGTTTATAATGGATGGGATACACTTTGTTTCTTCTTTTTCATTGGAAACTCGTCTGGAGGGTAAACAAAATGTCACTTCTCTCTTTAATGACTTGGCAGTTACATTGATACCGATAGACTGTTGATTGATAGGGATAGACTGTTGATACGGATAGACTGTTGATTGATACCTATAGACTGTTGATTGATACCTATAGACTGTTGATTGATACCGATAAACTGTTGATTGATACCTATAGACTGTTGATTGATACTGATAGGCTGTTGATTGATAGGGATAGACTGTTGATTGATACCTATAGACTGTTGATTGACACCTATAGACTGTTGATTGATACCTATAGACTGTTGATTGATACCTATAGACTGTTGATTGATACCAATAGACTGTTGATTGATAGGGATAGACTGTTGATTGATAGGGATAGACTGTTGATTGATACCTATAGACTGTTGATTGATACCTATAGACTGTTGATTGATACCTATAGACTGTTGATTGATACCTATAGGCTGTTGATTGATAGGGATAGACTATTGATTGATAGGGATAGACTGTTGATTGATACCTATAGGCTGTTGATTGATACCTATAGACTGTTGATTGATACCTATAGACTGTTGATTGATACCTATAGGCTGTTGATTGATACCTATAGACTGTTGATTGATAGGGATAGACTATTGATTGATACGGATACACTGTTGATTGATACCTATAGGCTGTTGATTGATAGGGATAGACTGTTGATTGATACCTATAGACTGTTGATTGATACCTATAGACTGTTGATTGATACCTATAGGCTGTTGATTGATAGGGATAGACTATTGATTGATAGGGATAGACTGTTGATTGATACCTATAGACTGTTGATTGATACCTATAGACTGTTGATTGATACCTATAGGCTGTTGATTGATAGGGATAGACTATTGATTGATAGGGATAGACTGTTGATTGATACCTATAGGCTGTTGATTGATACCTATAGACTGTTGATTGATACCTATAGACTGTTGATTGATACCTATAGGCTGTTGATTGATACCTATAGACTGTTGATTGATACCTATAGGCTGTTGATTGATAGGGATAGACTATTGATTGATAGGGATAGACTGTTGATTGATACCTATAGGCTGTTGATTGATACCTATAGACTGTTGATTGATACAGATAGACTGTTGATTGATACCTATAGACTGTTGATTGATACCGATAGACTGTTGATTGATACCCATAGACTGTTGATTGATACCTATAGACTGTTGATTGATACCTATAGACTGTTGATTGATACCAATAGACTGTTGATTGATAGGGATAGACTGTTGATTGATACGGATAGACTGTTGATTGATACCTATAGACTGTTGATTGATACCTATAGACTGTTGATTGATACCTATAGACTGTTGATTGATACCTATAGACTGTTGATTGATAGGGATAGACTGTTGATTGATAGGGATAGACTGTTGATTGATACCGATAGACTGTTGATTGATACTGTTGATTGATTGTTGATTGATAGACTGTTAAAGAATGGCTTGTTAATGCCAAAGCTCAAGACCAACAGGACTTGAAGAATCATTAAATAATGTAGAGTTGGAGTTGAACAGAGAAAGAGAGATTTAGTTTTTTGTATCCTAAATGGCATCCTCCTATATAGGCAGCGATATAAAAAATACTTTAAAGTCCTTAAGTCATTTTGGGGGCGCGGGGGGGGTATCTGTACTTTACTTTACTATTTATATTTTGGACAATTTTTACTTTTACTTCATACATTGATAAAGAAAATAATGTACTTTTTACTTCATACATTTTCCCTGACACCCAAAAGTACCAGTTACATGTTCAATGTTTAGCAGGACAGGACAATGGTCCGATTACCTCACTAAACAGAGAACATCCCTGGTCATCCCTACTATCTCTGATCTGGAGGACTCACTAAACAGAGAACATCCCTGGTCCTCCCTACTGCCTCTGATCTGGAGGACTCATTAAACAGAGAACATCCCTGGTCATCCCTACTGCCTCTGATCTGGAGGACTCATTAAACAGAGAACATCCCTGGTCCTCCCTACTGCCTCTGATCTGGAGGACTCATTAAACAGAGAACATCCCTGGTCATCCCTACTGCCTCTGATCTGGAGGACTCACTAAACAGAGAACATCCCTGGTCATCCCTACTGCCTCTGATCTGGAGGACTCACTAAACAGAGAACATCCCTGGTCATCCCTACTGCCTCTGATCTGGAGGACTCACTAAACAGAGAACATCCCTGGTCATCCCTACTGCCTCTGATCTGGAGGACTCACTAAACAGAGAACATCCCTGGTCATCCCTACTGCCTCTGATCTGGAGGACTCACTAAACAGAGAACATCCCTGGTCATCCCTACTGCCTCTGATCTGGAGGACTCATTAAACAGAGAACATCCCTGGTCATCCCTACTGCCTCTGATCTGGAGGACTCATTAAACAGAGAACATCCCTGGTCCTCCCTACTGCCTCTGATCTGGAGGACTCATTAAACAGAGAACATCCCTGGTCATCCCTACTGTCTCTGATCTGGAGGACTCACTAAACAGAGAACATCCCTGGTCATCCCTACTGCCTCTGATCTGGAGGACTCACTAAACAGAGAACATCCCTGGTCCTCCCTACTGCCTCTGATCTGGAGGACTCACTAAACAGAGAACATCCCTGGTCGTCCCTACTGCCTCTGATCTGGAGGACTCACTAAACAGAGAACATCCCTGGTCGTCCCTACTGCCTCTGATCTGGAGGACTCACTAAACAGAGAACATCCCTGGTCATCCCTACTGCCTCTGATCTGGAGGACTCACTAAACAGAGAACATCCCTGGTCCTCCCTACTGCCTCTGATCTGGAGGACTCACTAAACAGAGAACATCCCTGGTCGTCCCTACTGCCTCTGATCTGGAGGACTCACTAAACAGAGAACATCCCTGGTCATCCCTACTGCCTCTGATCTGGAGGACTCACTAAACACACATGATTATCTTGTAAAAACAAGAAAATTGTGCGGTCCGATTTGCTTATTATATTATTATTATTTATGCTTTACTTTTACTCAAGTAGTAATTTACTGGGTGACTTTCACTTTTACTTGAGTGATTTTCTAATAAGGTATCATTACTTTTTGTCAAGTATGACAATCGAGTACCCAATATAGGGAGGGAGAGAAAGAGAGGATAAGAGAGGAGGTGAAATAGTGAATAGGTTATAAAACAAAAGCTGAATTCTGTTTCATAACCAAACTCCCATTGCTCTTTTAACAGGAAAAACATATTTTTCACCACCTGATTGGTGCATGGTGGCCTCGTTCTTTAAAAGAGGATTTTGTTAAGCAGGCCTGGAGATGAGAACGTTAAGGTAGTGATCCTGAAACCCAGGATCAAAGATCCTAAAGCTCATAGAGAGGACAGTCCTGTAATGGCAAACAGAGAGAGCTCAGCCCTCTGTTTGGCTGTAGGCTCAGCCTCCTCATCCTCACAAACATTATTAGGAAGAAAATCCCTGCAATGGACTGATTTCCCCTCTCTCCTCCCCTCCCCTCTCCACCCCTCTCTCCTCCCCTATCTCCTCCCCTCTCTCTTACCCTCCCCTCCCCTCTCTCCTCCCCTCTCCCCTCCCCTCCCCCTCCCTCTCCCCACCTCTCTCCACCCCTCTCTCCTCCCCCTCTCCTCCCTCCTCTCCTCTCCTCTCCTCTCCTCTCCTCTCCTCTCCTCTCCTCTCCTCTCCTCTCCTCTCCTCTCCTCTCCTCTCCTCTCCTCTCCTCTCCCTCCCCTCTCCTTGTGTGTCAAGCGTTTTCTCGCCTCAGAAATCAAGAGGAGATGTGACCCTCTAAGCTGGTGGTGAGGCACTGGGCTCAACATGGCTCTTATTCATTAGGCTATTGTTGCGGTTAAGGCCCCTGAAATGAATGCTCAGGGGGAAATGGATGGATGGGAAGAATTGGATGCTGTACAAAGGAGAGGTCAGGAAAACCAAACTGAGTCTGACGTAGCACCCTATTCCCTATATAGTGCACTACTTTTGACTAGGAACAATATGGGCTCTGGTCAAAAGTAGTGAACTATTTAGGGAATAAGGTGCCATTTGGGATACATGCTCAGAAGTTAGGAGTCTGCTGATTGAAGTAGTGGCAGTAGGGGGTGGAGGTGTCTGGATTCTCTCTCTCTCTCTCTCTCTCTCTCTCTCTCTCTCTCTCTCTCTCTCTCTCTCTCTCTCTCTCTCTCTCTCTCTCTCTCTCTCTCTCTCTCTCTCTCTCTCTCTCTCTCTCTCTCTCTCTCTCTCTCTCTCTCTCTCTCTCTCTCTCTCTCTCTTTCTCAATTAAATTATTCAATTCAAGGGCTTTATTGGCATGGGAAACATGTGTTAACATTGCCAAAGCAAGTGAGGTAGATAATATATAATGTGAATAAACCAATAAAAATTAACTGTAAACATTACACATACAGAAGTTCCAAAATAATAAAGACATTTCAAATGTCATATTATGTCCAAATACAGTGTTGTCATAATGTACAAAAGGGGAAAATAAATCAACATAAATATGGGTTGTATTTACAATGGTGTTTGTTCTTCACTGGTTGCCCTTTTCTTGTTGCAACAGAACACACATCTTGCTGCAGTGATGGCACACTGTGGTATTTTTTCAGAATTCTTTGTGGATCTGTGTAATCTGAGGGAAATATGTGTCTCTAATATGGTCATAGATTGGACGGGAGGTTAGGAAGTGCAGCCCTAAACGCCACCGGGCTCTAAAACTCCAGCCATTTTAATAATGGGAATTGATGGGAAATGATGTAAATATATCACTAGCCACTTTAAACAATGCTACCTTATATAATGTTACTTACCCTACATTATTAATCTCATATGCATATGTATATACTGTACTCTACATCATCGACTGCATCCTTATGTAACACATGTATCACTAGCCACTTTAACTATGCCACTTTGTTTACTTTGTCTACACACTCATCTCATATGTATATACTGTACTCAATACCATCTACTGTATGCTGTTCTGTACCATCACTCATTCATATATCCTTATGTACATGTTCTTTATCCCCTTACACTGTGTATAAGACAGTAGTTTTGGAATTGTTAGTTAGATTACTTGTTGGTTATCACTGCATTGTCGGAACTAGAAGCACAAGCATTTCGCTACACTCGCATTAACATCTGCTAACCATGTGTATGTGACAAATAAAATTTGATTTGATTTGATTTGATTTGATTTGAAACTCCTGTTTAACAATATTAACACTAGCTCTTAATAGCTCTTAATTAGCTCTATTAGCTCTTATGCTCTTAATGCTCTTATTAGCTCTTAATTCCACCACTCTTCTTTGTCTGATTACAAGAGGAGGTGTAATAAAGCCCCCTCTGCATGCATCTCTCTATGTGTGTTGGTGTGTGTCTACAGCCAACTCTGGGCTCAGCCTTGGCTGTCGTGTGGTTGGCTGTGTTATCAAAGCACACGTTGATCTGTGAGGAGAGCATGAGTTTGACGATGTTAGTTCATTTCTCCCCTCTGAGTGTCTAACCGTGTTATAATGCCGAGCAGATTTCACTTGCCCAGTCGTTTTGTAACACACACACACACACACACACACACACACACACACACACACACACACACACACACACACACACACACACACACACACACACACACACACACACACACACACACACACACACACACTCTCGCTCTTTGAACAGTGCTGTTAGGAGCAGCTGCCCCACATACTCCAGAACTGTCAGTTAGTCCCTTTTATCTGTGTCCCTCTGTGTACTGTGTGTGTTTTCTCAGTGGAGATAACTAACACTGTTATTACTGTAAATACTGTAACTACTGTAAATACTGTAACTACTGTAAATACTGTAAATACTGGAAATACTGTAAATACTGTAACTACTGTAAATACTGTAACTACTGTTATTACTTTAAATACTGTAACTACTGTAAATACTGTTATTACTGTAAATACTTTTATTACTGTAAATACTGTAACTACTGGAAATACTGAAACTACTGTAAATACTGGAATTACTGTAACTACTGTAACTACTGTTAATACTGTAAATACTGTTATTACTGTAAATACTGGAAATACTGTTAATACTGTAACTACTGTAACTACTGTTAATACTGTAACTACTGTAACTACTGTTAATACTGTAACTACTGTAACTACTGTTAATACTGTAACTACTGTAACTACTGTAACTACTGTACAGTATTAACAGTATTTACAGTATTGTTAATACTGCATATCACTGCATTAAACAACGCTTACACAAATACACACCACGCTGCAGCACAATACACACACACACACACACACACACACACACACACACACACACACACACACACACACACACACACACACACACACACACACACACACACACACACCACGCCACGCTGCAGCATAATACACACACACACACACACAAACACACACCACGCCACGCTGCAGCACAATACACACACACACACACAAACACACACCACGCCACGCTGCAGCACAACACACACACACACACACACACACACACACACACACACACACACACACACACACACACACACACACACACACACACACACACACACACACACACACACACACACACACACACCACGCCACGCTGCAGCACAACACACACACACACACACACACACACACACACACACACACACACACACACACACACACACACACACACACACACACACACACACACACACACACACACACACACACCATGCTGCAGCATAATACACACACACACACACACACACCACGCCACGCTGCAGTACAATACACACACACACCACTGCTTGGTTTTCCTATGGTCACTAGTGTGTGCATAGTCAAAAGCTGCAGTAAATGTCCCTGGAATTCTGTGTTTCTGGACACACGGAGTGTGTTACATATGAATCCTTTATTATGTCTGTGAAGGCAGGAAAACAGGGGGGTAATTGGATTAGATCCCGTTCCATTCATTTCACTTACAGCAGCTATGATGACAAGCTGGTGCTATTGATAAATTGACTGTTGAATGAAGACTGTCTCCTAACTGTTGATGATGAAGCCGGGGCTGAGTGGAAATATGCCGGGACATCATTTAGGAGCTAACAGAATTCAATTACACACACAATGCTTCCTTGGCCAGGATGTAAATGAAAATCTATTTCTGACACCCCACAACGATGGTTAAGGGACAGGAAGTGTTGCTGGGTAAATATAAAGATCCAGTCCACCTAAAAAAACTGGAGGCCCCTTTTTCCACTTCTAGAAAAACGCATAGAATTAAAAAAAGGTATTGTCGGATATTATTCATCCTGATCACACAGGTTTTTTACCTGGACGATACATCGAAGGTAATATTAGTCCTGGAAACAATAGAATACTATGAAACATCTGGGAAACCAGGCCTGGTATTCATAGCAGATTTTGAAAAGGCTTTTAAAGTATGACTACAAAAGATATATAAATGCCTGGACTTGTATCGCTCGTCGGAAGAAGTGGCCCAGGGTGCAGAGTTTTCATGATCTTTATTTCTCAGAACACTAAAACGAACATCACGTTCCGTGTGCTTCACAGAGCTAACAAAACAAAAAACATCCCACAACTAATGTGGGAAAACAGGCTGCCTAAGTATGATTCCTAATCAGAGACAATGATAGACAGCTGTCCCTGATTGAGAACTCTGAGTGAAAATATGCCGGGTAATCTCTGGTAGTGAAGTGAGCTGTATCATAGTCCGGTCACTGCTTCACTCCCTGGCTACGCTGATGCTCTTCCTCCACGACAATATCCGTCACAGCCTCCTCTCTGGTACAGAGTCAATGTGGAGGCTAGGGGGTACCGTGGCCTGTATTCATGGTTCTATAGCCTCCAACTGGGGGAGTGGGGTACCGTGGCCTGTATTCATGGTTCTATAGCCTCCAACTGGGGGAGTGGGGTGCTGGTACAGAGTCAATGTGGAGGCTAGGGGGTAATGTGGCCTGTATTCATGGTTATATAGCCTCCAACTGGGGGAGTGGGGTACTGGTGCTGGTTAACTGGGGGAGTGGGGTGATGGTAAACTGGGGGAGTGGGGTGCTGGTTAACTGGGGGAGTGGGGTGCTGGTTAACTGGGGGAGTTGGGTGCTGGTTAACTGCGGGAGTGGGGTGCTGGTTAACTGGGGAGTGGGGTGCTGGTGCTGGTTAACTGGGGGAGTGGGGTGCTGGTAGACTGGGGGAGTGGGGTGCTGGTTAACTGGGGGAATGGGGTGATGGTAAACTGGGGCAGTGGGGTGCTGGTTAACTGGGGAGTGGGGTGCTGGTTAACTGGGGGAGTGGGGTGCTGGTTAACTGGGGGAATGGGGTGATGGTAAACTGGGGCAGTGGGGTGCTGGTAAACTGGGGGAGTGGGGTGCTGGTTAACTGGGGGAATGGGGTGATGGTAAACTGGGGCAGTGGGGTGCTGGTTAACTGGGGGAGTGGGGTGCTGGTTAACTGGGGAATGGGGTGATGGTAAACTGGGGCAGTGGGGTGCTGGTAAACTGGGGGAGTGGGGTGCTGGTGCTGGTTAACTGGGGGAGTGGGGTGCTGGTTAACTGGGGGAGTGGGGTGATGGTAAACTGGGGAGTGGGGTGCTGGTGCTGGTTAACTGGGGAGTGGGGTGCTGGTTAACTGGGGGAGTGGGGTGCTGGTTAACTGGGGGAGTGGGGTGCTGGTTAACTGAGGGAGTTGGGTGCTGGTTAACTGGGGGAGTGGGGTGATGGTGCTGGTAAACTGGGGGTGTGGGGTGATGGTAAACTGGGGGTGTGGGGTGATGGTGATGGTAAACTGGGGGAGTGGGGTGATGGTAAACTGGGGGAGTGGGGTGATGGTAAACTGGGGGAGTTGGGTGCTGGTGCTGGTTAACTGGGGGAGTGGGGTGCTGGTAAACTGGGGGAGTGGGGTGCTGGTAAACTGGGGGAGTGGGGTGATGGTGCTGGTAAACTGGGGAGTTGGGTGCTGGTAAACTGGGGGAGTTGGGTGCTGGTGCTGGTTAACTGGGGGAGTGGGGTGATGGTGCTGGTAAACTGGGGGAGTTGGGTGCTGGTGCTGGTTAACTGGGGGAGTGGGGTGCTGGTAAACTGGGGGAGTGGGGTGCTGGTAAACTGGGGGAGTGGGGTGCTGGTTAACTGGGGGTGTGGGGTGATGGTAAACTGGGGGAGTTTAGTGCTGTTTAACTGGGGGAGTGGGGTGATGGTAAACTGGGGGAGTGGGGTGATGGTAAACTGGGGGAGTGGGGTGATGGTAAACTGGGGGAGTTGAGTGCTGGTGCTGGTTAACTGGGGGAGTGGGGTGCGGCTTTACAGATGATTCTAGCACAGCTCAGTTGGTAGAGCATGGCGCTTGTAACGCCAGGGTAGTGGGTTCGATCCCCGGGACCACCCATACGTAGAATGTATGCACACATGACTGTAAGTCGCTTTGGATAAAAGCGTCTGCCAAATGGCATATATTATTATTTTATTATATTAAGTGTGTTTAACCAAGCATCAGGAGACGCAATTGCTTTCCAAATTGCACCCTATTCCCTATATAGTGCACTACTTTAGACTAGACATGGTCAAATCGTGTGCACTATATAGGGAATAGGGTGCCACCTTAAAGTCATGTTTACTCTCTGAATATTGAAGCATCTTGGATCTTGATTCCTGTCAGAAGAAACACATGACTCCTTCTCTTACGCTGCAGTTATGAGAATATGACTCACCTGCCACCTGGAACATCTAATTCATTACTACCAGATGGAGCCTGTGTTTCTGGGGGGAAGTTAACAGTGTGACACACAATGAGCTCATCAAGTTTCAAGTTGTAATCGTCATATGTACAGGATACGCGTGGGATACACCATTCAACAAAATGGTTCCCTTCTCATTCAATGGTGAATCAACATATATTTCACCTAGTTGGCTCTGGGATTCGAACCAGTGACCTTTCGTTTACTGGCCCACTAGGCATTCCTTTTCAACACTGCAACAACATTAACAAATAATATAAAATGTAATAATACGAACATAAAGAAAATGGCTTCGTAGAATAGAATACACATTTTAGCGGCAGGGGGGTGGCAGGGCAGCCTAGTGGTTAGAGGGGGTGGCAGGGTAGCCTAGTGGTTAGAGGGGGTGGCAGGGCAGCCTAGTGGTTAGAGGGGGTGGCAGGGCAGCCTAGTGGTTAGAGGGGGTGGCAGGGTAGCCTAGTGGTTAGAGGGGGAGGCAGGGTAGCCTAGTGGTTAGAGGGGGAGGCAGGGTAGCCTAGTGGTTAGAGGGGGTGGCAGGGTAGCCTAGTGGTTAGAGGGGGTGGCAGGGTAGCCTAGTGGTTAGAGGGGGTGGCAGGGCAGCCTAGTGGTTAGAGGGGGTGGCAGGGCAGCCTAGTGGTTAGAGGGGGTGGCAGGGCAGCCTAGTGGTTAGAGGGGGTGGCAGGGTAGCCTAGTGGTTAGAGGGGAGGCAGGGTAGCCTAGTGGTTAGAGGGGGGTGGCAGGGCAGCCTAGTGGTTAGAGGGGGGTGGCAGGGCAGCCTAGTGGTTAGAGGGGGGCGGCAGGGTAGCCTAGTGGTTAGAGGGGGGTGGCAGGGTAGCCTAGTGGTTAGAGCGTTGGACTAGTAACCGAAAGGTAGCAAGTTCAAACCCCCGAGCCGACAAGGTACAAATCTGTTGTTCTGCCCCTGAACAGGCAGTTAACCCACTGTTCCTAGACCAGTTAACCCACAGTTCCTAGACCAGTTAACCCACAGTTCCTAGACCAGTTAACCCACTGTTCCTAGACCAGTTAACCCACTGTTCCTAGACCAGTTAACCCACTGTTCCTAGACCAGTTAACCCACTGTTCCTAGACCAGTTAACCCACTGTTCCTAGACCAGTTAACCCACTGTTCCTAGACCAGTTAACCCACTGTTCCTAGACCAGTTAACCCACTGTTCCTAGACCAGTTAACCCACTGTTCCTAGACCAGTTAACCCACAGTTCCTAGACCAGTTAACCCACAGTTCCTAGACCAGTTAACCCACAGTTCCTAGACCAGTTAACCCACAGTTCCTAGACCAGTTAACCCACAGTTCCTAGACCAGTTAACCCACAGTTCCTAGACCAGTTAACCCACAGTTCCTAGACCAGTTAACCCACTGTTCCTAGACCAGTTAACCCACTGTTCCTAGACCAGTTAACCCACTGTTCCTAGACCAGTTAACCCACTGTTCCTAGACCAGTTAACCCACTGTTCCTAGACCAGTTAACCCACTGTTCCTAGACCAGTTAACCCACTGCTCCTAGACCAGTTAACCCACTGCTCCTAGACCAGTTAACCCACTGCTCCTAGACCAGTTAACCCACTGCTCCTAGACCAGTTAACCCACTGCTCCTAGACCAGTTAACCCACTGTTCCTAGACCAGTTAACCCACTGTTCCTAGACCAGTTAACCCACTGTTCCTAGACCAGTTAAACCACTGTTCCTAGACCAGTTAACCCACTGTTCCTAGACCAGTTAACCCACTGTTCCTAGACCAGTTAACCCACTGTTCCTAGACCAGTTAACCCACTGTTCCTAGACCAGTTAACCCACTGTTCCTAGACCAGTTAACCCACTGTTCCTAGACCAGTTAAACCACTGTTCCTAGACCAGTTAACCCACTGTTCCTAGACCAGTTAACCCACTGTTCCTAGACCAGTTAACCCACTGTTCCTAGACCAGTTAACCCACTGTTCCTAGACCAGTTAACCCACTGTTCCTAGACCAGTTAACCCACTGTTCCTAGACCAGTTAACCCACAGTTCCTAGACCCAGTTAACAGTTAACCCACTGTTCCTAGGCCAGTTAACCCACTGTTCCTAGACCAGTTAACCCACTGTTCCTAGACCAGTTAACCCACTGTTCCTAGACCAGTTAACCCACTGTTCCTAGACCAGTTAACCCACTGCTCCTAGACCAGTTAACCCACTGTTCCTAGACCAGTTAACCCACTGTTCCTAGACCAGTTAACCCACTGTTCCTAGACCAGTTAACCCACTGTTCCTAGACCAGTTAACCCACTGTTCCTAGACCAGTTAACCCACTGTTCCTAGACCAGTTAACCCACTGTTCCTAGACCAGTTAACCCACTGTTCCTAGACCAGTTAACCCACTGTTCCTAGACCAGTTAACCCACAGTTCCTAGACCAGTTAACCCACTGTTCCTAGGCCAGTTAACCCACTGTTCCTAGACCAGTTAACCCACTGTTCCTAGGCCAGTTAACCCACTGTTCCTAGGCCAGTTAACCCACTGTTCCTAGACCAGTTAACCCACAGTTCCTAGACCAGTTAACCCACTGTTCCTAGGCCAGTTAACCCACTGTTCCTAGACCAGTTAACCCACTGTTCCTAGACCAGTTAACCCACTGCTCCTAGACCAGTTAACCCACTGCTCCTAGACCAGTTAACCCACTGTTCCTAGACCAGTTAACCCACTGTTCCTAGACCAGTTAACCCACTGTTCCTAGACCAGTTAACCCACTGTTCCTAGACCAGTTAACCCACTGTTCCTAGACCAGTTAACCCACTGTTCCTAGACCAGTTAACCCACTGTTCCTAGACCAGTTAACCCACTGTTCCTAGACCAGTTAACCCACTGTTCCTAGACCAGTTAACCCACTGTTCCCAGGCCAGTTAACCCACTGTTCCCAGACCAGTTAACCCACTGTTCCTAGACCAGTTAACCCACTGTTCCTAGACCAGTTAACCCACTGTTCCTAGACCAGTTAACCCACTGTTCCTAGACCAGTTAACCCACTGTTCCTAGACCAGTTAACCCACTGTTCCTAGACCAGGTAACCCACTGTTCCTAGACCAGTTAACCCACTGTTTCTAGACCAGTTAACCCACTGTTCCTAGACCAGTTAACCCACTGTTCCTAGACCAGTTAACCCACTGTTCCTAGACCAGTTAACCCACTGTTCCTAGACCAGTTAACCCACTGTTCCACTGTTCCTAGACCAGTTAACCCACTGTTCCCAGGCCAGTTAACCCACTGTTCCTAGACCAGTTAACCCACTGTTCCTAGACCAGTTAACCCACTGTTCCCAGGCCAGTTAACCCACTGATCCTAGGCCAGTTAACCCACTGTTCCTAGACCAGTTAACCCACTGTTCCTAGACCAGTTAACCCACTGTTCCCAGACCAGTTAACCCACTGTTCCCAGACCAGTTAACCCACTGTTCCTAGACCAGTTAACCCACTGTTCCTAGACCAGTTAACCCACTGTTCCTAGACCAGTTAACCCACTGTTCCTAGACCAGTTAACCCACTGTTCCTAGACCAGTTAACCCACTGTTCCTAGACCAGTTAACCCACTGTTCCTAGACCAGTTAACCCACTGTTCCCAGGCCGTCATTGAAAATAAGAATTTGTTCTTGACTGACTTGCCTGGTTAAATAAAGGTTAAAAAAATAATAATAATATATATATTTTTATTTTTATTTATTTTTATAACCTTTCGGTTACATATAATACAGCATGGCAGACCCAAATGGCACCCTATTCCCTACGTAGTGCACTACCTATCCTCTGTCCTTTCTGACACCATATAGGGTATCTCCCAAATGGCACCCTATTCCCTACGTAGTGCACTACCTATCGTCTGTCCTCTCTGACACCATATAGGGTACCTCCCAAATGGCACCCTATTCCCTATGTAGTGCACTACTTTAACCAGGGTCAATGGGGCTCTGGTTGAAAGCAGTGCACTATATGGGGAATATGGTGTCATTTGGGAGGTACCCTATATCGTGTCAGAGAGGACAGAGGATAGGTAGTGCACTACATACACTACATAGTGTCATTATATGGTGTCATTTGGGATGCTGTTTTGCCTTTAGTTTCCCCTCGGTGCCTCCTCACAGGAAATCAGGGTAAATGACATGAATTCAGAAGGTTAGGGGTGATGCATGGACACTCTCTCTCATTGATTGGATTCAGTCCCCCTAGAACACTCTAGACTTGGTTCGTGTCCTAATTGGCACTCTGTTCCCCTATGTAAATCGCTACTTTTGACAAGGGCCCAGCTCAGAAGTAGTGCACTTATATAGGTCCTTTTGGGACACATTAATGTTGTGAGTGTAAATTAAGTCTCATGGTTGGGGGAGGTAATAGTTAGTGCATTTCAACACTCACAGTGTGAATGAAGTCTCATGGTTGGACATATTTCAACACTAACAGTGTGAATGATAGCCATTCTGTCTTTTCTCTACTACTCTACTATTATTGTTTTGGAATCATCAGAGCTAATTGATATGAAGAACCACATTT
>NC_060183.1:83793353-83800853 GCF_021184085.1 Oncorhynchus gorbuscha | reverse complement strand
AGAACACAGAACCCTCTGAAGTTAATGGAACTAGACCTATAGCCCCAGAACACAGAACCCTCTGATGTTAATGGAACTAGACCTATAGCCCCAGAGCACAGAACCCTCTGATGTTAATGGAACTAGACCTATAGCCCCAGAACACAGAACCCTCTGATGTTAATGGAACTAGACCTATAGCCCCAAAACACAGAACCCTCTGAAGTTAATGGAACTAGACCTATAGCCCCAGAACACAGAACCCTCTGATGTTAATGGAACTAGACTTATAGCCCCAGAGCACAGAACCCTCTGAAGTTAATGGAACTAGACCTAAAGCCCCAAAACACAGAACACAGAACCCTCTGAAGTTAATGGAACTAGACCTATAGCCCCAGAACACAGAACACAGAACCCTCTGAAGTTAATGGAACTAGACCTATAGCCCCAGAACACAGAACCCTCTGAAGTTAATGGAATTAGACCTATAGCCCCAGAACACAGAACACAGAACCCTCTGAAGTTAATGGAACTAGACCTATAGCCCCAGACCACAGAACCCTCTGAAGTTAATGGAACTAGACCAATAGCCCCAGAACACAGAACCCTCTGATGTTAATGGAACTAGACCTATAGCCCCAAAACACAGAACCCTCTGAAGTTAATGGAACTAGACCTATAGCCCCAAAACACAGAACCCTCTGAAGTTAATGGAACTAGACCTATAGCCCCAGAACACAGAACCCTCTGAAGTTAATGGAACTAGACCTATAGCCCCAAAACACAGAACCCTCTGAAGTTAATGGAACTAGACCTATAGCCCCAAAACACAGAACCCTCTGAAGTTAATGCCCCCAGATGTGTAGGCTTAACTCCCCACTAGTAATCCACTTCTTAATTGTGTTTGTTTGTAATTTTTCTGGGCTTCTGGGACTAGTCTAGAGTTGTCTAGCCTCGGGTGGAAGAGAAATCTGTCCTATTGTTTAGATTTATTACAGAGAAGAGATTGATATGATACCAACACAATGCATAAGCAAATAGTTAGAAAATACAGTGAAATCAAACAGGCAAGGCTGACTGTGACAAGGGTAGCCTAGTGGTTACAGCGTTGGGCCAGTAACTGAAATGGTTCTAGATCGAGTCCCTGAGCTGACAAGGTAAATATCTGTCGTTCTGCCCCTCAATAAGGCTGTTAACCCACTGTTCCTAGGCCCTCATTTTAAATAAGAAATTGTTCTTAACTGACTTGCCTAGTTCAATAAATGTTCAATTAAAAATATATATATATATATTTCCCTCTTTAATCTATGCTTCTGTGCTCATTCTACCCATCCAAGGTTGTGTCCTCTGCCCTCTCACTCTAAGCCACTATGCAAACAGAGCAAAGGACAGCTGGATGACTGAGATGACAAAGCCTCATTTCCATGGCATTACAGAACAGTGTTTCTACTGCCTGGGTCAAGATACAGGGCCATGAACTATCAGAATGACTTTTATTCTGAAACGCTGCCTGGGTCAAGATACAGGGCCATGAACTATCAGAATGACTTTTATTCTGAAACGCTGCCTGGGTCAAGATACAGGGCCATGAACTATCAGAATGACTTTTATTCTGAAACGCTGCCTGGGTCAAGATACAGGGCCATGAACTATCAGAATGACTTTTATTCTGAAACGCTGCCTGGGTCAAGATACAGGGCCATGAACTATCAGAATGACTTTTATTCTGAAACGCTGCCTGGGTCAAGATACAGGGCCATGAACTATCAGAATGACTTTTATTCTGAAACGCTGCCTGGGTCAAGATACAGGGCCATGAACTATCAGAATGACTTTTATTCTGAAACGCTGCCTGGGTCAAGATACAGGGCCATGAACTATCAGAATGACTTTTATTCTGAAACGCTGCCTGGGTCAAGATACAGGGCCTTGAACTATCAGAATGACTTTTATTCTGAAACGCTGCCTGGGTCAAGATACAGGGCCATGAACTATCAGAATGACTTTTATTCTGAAACGCTGCCTGGGTCAAGATACAGGGCCATGAACTATCAGAATGACTTTTATTCTGAAACGCTGCCTGGGTCAAGATACAGGGCCATGAACTATCAGAATGACTTTTATTCTGAAACGCTGCCTGGGTCAAGATACAGGGCCATGAACTATCAGAATGACTTTTATTCTGAAACGCTGCCTGGGTCAAGATACAGGGCCATAAACTATCAGAATGACTTTTATTCTGAAACGCTGCCTGGGTCAAGATACAGGGCCATGAACTATCAGAATGACTTTTATTCTGAAACGCTGCCTGGGTCAAGATACAGGGCCATAAACTATCAGAATGACTTTTATTCTGAAACGCTGGCTCAGGTTTGGCCATTATTAGTGGTTATATTATCATAATACCACCAGACACTCTGGGTCATGTTAATAGGGGATGCGTCCCAAACGGAACATCTTATATAGTGTACTATGTGCCCTGTTCAAAAGTAGTGCACTATATAGAGGGAATAGGGCCCTGGTCTACAGTAGTGTACTATATAGGGAATAGGGCCCTGTTCAAAAGTAGTGCACTATATAGAGGGAATAGGGCCCTGTTCAAAAGTAGTGCACTATATAGAGGGAATAGGGCCCTGTTCAAAAGTAGTGCACTATATAGAGGGAATAGGGCCCTGTTCAAAAGTAGTGCACTATATAGAGGGAATAGGGCCCTGGTCTACAGTAGTGTACTATATAGGGAATAGGGCTCTGGTCTATAGTAGTGCTCTATATAGGGAATAGGGCTCTGGTCTAAAGTAGTGCACTGTATAGGGAATAGGGCCCTGGTCTAATGTAGTGCACTATATAGAGGGAATAGGGCCCTGTTCAAAAGTAGTGCACTATATAGAGGGAATAGGGCCCTGGTCTACAGTAGTGTACTATATAGGGAATAGGGCTCTGGTCTAAAGTAGTGCACTGTATAGGGAATAGGGCTCTGGTCTAAAGTAGTGCACTGTATAGGGAATAGGGCTCTGGTCTAATGTAGTGCACTGTATAGGGAATAGGGCCCTGGTCTAAAGTAGTGCACTGTATAGGGAATAGGGCTCTGGTCTAAAGTAGTGCACTGTATAGGGAATAGGGCTCTGGTCTAATGTAGTGCACGATATAGGGAATAGGGCTCTGGTCTAAAGTAGTGCACTGTATAGGGAATAGGGCCATGGTCTAAAGTAGTGCACTGTATAGGGAATAGGGCTCTGGTCTACAGTAGTGCACTGTATAGGGAATAGGGCCCTGGTCTAAAGTAGTGCACTGTATAGGGAATAGGGCTCTGGTCTACAGTAGTGCACTGTATAGGGAATAGGGCTCTGGTCTAAAGTAGTGCACTGTATAGGGAATAGGGCTCTGGTCTAAAGTAGTGCACTGTATAGGGAATAGGGCTCTGGTCTAAAGTAGTGCACTGTATAGGGAATAGGGCTCTGGTCTAAAGTAGTGCACTATATAGGGAATAGGGCTCTGGTCTAATGTAGTGCACTATATAGGGAATAGGGCTCTGGTCTAAAGTAGTGCACTATATAGGGAATAGGGCTCTGGTCTAAAGTAGTGCACTATATAGGGAATAGGGCTCTGGTCTAAAGTAGTGCACTGTATAGGGAATAGGGCTCTGGTCTAAAGTAGTGCACTATATAGGGAATAGGGCTCTGGTCTAAAGTAGTGCACTATATAGGGAATAGGGCTCTGGTCTAAAGTAGTGCACTATATAGGGAATAGGGCTCTGGTCTAAAGTAGTGCACTGTATAGGGAATAGGGCTCTGGTCTAAAGTAGTGCACTGTATAGGGAATAGGGCTCTGGTCTAAAGTAGTGCACTGTATAGGGAATAGGGCTCTGGTCTAAAGTAGTGCACTATATAGGGAATAGGGCTCTGGTCTAATGTAGTGCACTGTATAGGGAATAGGGCCCTGGTCTAAAGTAGTGCACGATATAGGGAATAGGGCTCTGGTCTAAAGTAGTGGACTATATAGGGAATAGGGCTCTGGTCTATAGTAGTGCACTGTATAGGGAATAGGGCTCTGGTCTAAAGTAGTGCACTATATAGGGAATAGGGCTCTGGTCTAATGTAGTGCACTGTATAGGGAATATGGTGTGATTTGGGCATACCGCCATGCTGAAAGTTGTGTCTGCTGTATAGCAGAAGTCCCCCTCAGGAATAAAGTATCAATCAGGTGTTTATGATAGCCTTACGAGTCCCTGAACGTGACGCTGCAAGTCATCTGAACAGGCTCAGGGTGACAGAGGAAAAACTCCCGTTGTTTTATAACATTTACAGCAGAGTCATCAAAGGAGGTAGAGACATCAAATCAAAAGTCACGTCCAATTTTATCTGTCACATGCTCCGAAAACATGCTCCGAAAACATGCTCCGAAAACATGCTCTGAAAACATGCTCCGAAAACATGCTCCGAAAACATGCTCCGAAAACATGCTCCGAAAACAGCAGGTGGGGACCTTGCCGTGAAACTTACTTATAAGCTCTTAACCAACACATGCAGTTTTAAGAAAATAGAGTTTAAGAAAATATGTATTAGAAACTACAGGGGGTACCGGTACAGAGTCAATGTGGAGGCTATATACAGGGTGTTACGGTACAGAGTCAATGTGGAGACTATATACAGGGGGGTACCGGTACAGAGTCAATGTGGAGACTATATACAGGGTGTTACAGTACAGAGTCAATGTGGAGGCTATATACAGGGGGTACCGGTACAGAGTCAATGTGGAGGCTATATACAGGGGGTACCAGTACAGAGTCAATGTGGAGGCTATATACAGGGTGTTACGGTACAGAGTCAATGTGGAGGCTATATACAGGGTATTACGGTACAGAGTCAATGTGGAGGCTATATACAGGGTGTTACGGTACAGAGTCAATGTGGAGGCTATATACAGGGTATTACGGTACAGAGTCAATGTGGAGGCTATATACAGGGTGTTATGGTACAGAGTCAATGTGGAGGCTATATACAGGGTGTTACGGTACAGAGTCAATGTGGAGGCTATATACAGGGTATTACGGTACAGAGTCAATGTGGAGACTATATACAGGGGGTACCGGTACAGAGTCAATGTGGAGGCTATATACAGGGTGTTACGGTACAGAGTCAATGTGGAGGCTATATACAGGGTATTACGGTACAGAGTCAATGTGGAGGCTATATACAGGGTGTTATGGTACAGAGTCAATGTGGAGGCTATATACAGGGTGTTACGGTACAGAGTCAATGTGGAGGCTATATACAGGGTATTACGGTACAGAGTCAATGTGGAGACTATATACAGGGGGTACCGGTACAGAGTCAATGTGGAGGTTATATACAGGGGGTACCGGTACAGAGTCAATGTGGAGGTTATATACAGGGGGTACCGGTACAGAGTCAATGTGGAGGCTATATACAGGGTGTTACGGTACAGAGTCAATGTGGAGGCTATATACAGGGGGTACCGGTACAGAGTCAATGTGGAGGCTATATACAGGGGGTACCGGTACAGAGTCAATGTGGAGGCTATATACAGGGGGTACCAGTACAGAGTCAATGTGGAGGCTATATACAGGGGGTACCGGTACAGAGTCAATGTGCGGGGGCACCGGTTAGTCGAGGTAGTTGAGGTAATATGTACATGTAGGTAGAGTTAAAGTGACTATGCATAGATAAAAACAGCGAGTAGCAGCAGTGTAAAAACTAAATGTTGGATGCCGAGCAGTTGCCGTACCAGGCGGTGATGCAACCGGTCAGGATGCCCTCGATGGTGCAGCTGTAGAACTTTTTAATGCTCTGGGGTCCGATGACAAATCTTTTGTCTCCTGAGGGGGAAAAGGTTTTGTCGTGCGCTCTTCACGACTGTCATGGTGTGTTTGGACCGTGATCATTTGTTGGTGATGTGGACACCAAGGAACTTGAAACTCTCGACCCGCCCCGTTAAATGTTAATGGGGGCCTGTTCGGCCCGCCTTTTCCTATAGTCCACAATCAGCTCCTTCGTCTTGCTCACATTGAGGGAAAGGTTGCTGTGGTTGATGAGCTTTGAGAGCGCTACGGTGTTGAACGCTGAGCTGTAGTCAATGAATAGCATTCTCACATAGGTGTTCCTTTTGTCCAGGTGGGAAAGGACAATTGAGATTGCATCATCTGTGGATCGGTTGTTGTGGTATGCGAATTGGAGTGGGTCTGGGGTTTCTGGGATAATGGTGTTGATGTGAGCCATGACCAGCCTTTTTAAAGCATTTCATGGCTACAGACGTGAGTGCTACGTGAAGGTGCACTCACATGCACACATTGTAGTGAGATCCTCCTCAACACATCTAGACAGAGACCACGTTGTATTGTTCTCAGGGCAGTTTGCATTAGCTTCTAATGAATAGTCTCAACGCTGATTTGAATGGAAAGCGAAGCAGCCTCTAGCAGACACCCTTTTCCCTTTATAGACCAGGACTCCAATACAACGGCTGCCACTGGGCTCTCGTCAAAAGTAGGGGACTACAAAGGGAATAGAGAGCCATTTGGGAAGCATTCTCTGTTTGTCTGGTGAATTTAAAGGTAGCCCTCTCCTCTCCTCTCCTCTCTCCTCTCCTCTCCTCTCCTCTCCTCTCCTCTCCTCTCTCTCCTCTCCTCTCCTCTCATCTCATCTCATCTCATCTCATCTCATCTCATCTCATCTCATCTCATCTCCACTCCTCTCCTCTCCTCCTCTCCTCTCCACTCCTCTCCTCTCCCTCTCCTCTCCTCTCTCTCCTCTCCTCTCCTCTCCTCTCCTCTCCTCTCCTCTCCTCTCCTCTCTCCTCTCCTCTCCTCTCCTCTCCTCTCCTCTCCTCTCCTCTCCTCTCCATCCCTCTCCTCTCCTCTCCTCTCCTCTCCTCTCCCTCCTCTCCTCTCCTCTCCTCTCCTCAGACTCTCCTCTCCACTCCTCTCCTCTCCTCTCCACTCCTCTCCTCTCCACTCCACTCCCTCCACTCCACTCCACTCCTTTCCATTCCTCTCCTCTCCACTCCACTCCTCTCCTCTCCTCTCCTCTCCACTCCACTCCACTCCACTCCACTCCTTTCCATTCCTCCTCTCCTCTCCTCTCCTCTCCTCTCCTCTCCTCTCCTCTCCTCTCCTCTCCTCTCCTCTCCTCTCCTCTCCACTCCACTCCTAACCACCAACTGCTGAAGTGAAAATGAGAAACTCATTAGTCTGAAATCTAGTCTAGAATTACATAGTCTCAAGACGCAATTAATGTTTGACAGGCTAATAGGAGCTGTCAATCACAACGCAAAGCAGGTGTGCATCCCAAATGTCACCCTATTCCATTTATAGTGCACTACTTTTAACTAGGATACCATAGAGCTCCGGTCAAAAGTAGTTCACTATATAGGGAATAGGGTGCCATTTGGGATGTAACCAGGGGTAGCTTAGGGCAATCAATGACTTCATTCAGAACTAGATTCATGATTAAAGAATCACATAAGTTTTGAGGCCTTCTTCAACAGTTCAAAACCGTACGGCCTAGC
>NC_060183.1:83765853-83788353 GCF_021184085.1 Oncorhynchus gorbuscha | reverse complement strand
GGATTCGGCGGTCGGAGACGATCAATATCCACTGGGGTTTGATTTGGTGCAGGAAGTTGATGTATTCTAGTGGGAATATGTTTGTATGGTTCTGGTCAAAGGTTTCTGTGTTTGGATGATTTCTATGGTTTTAGTACTGGGCCCCCCCCCCCCCCCCCATCCCCCCATGTTGAGATTCTGTTCAGCATCTGTTAAGCTTCCTGTGGGTATCACTGTGCAGATGTTGTCAATGGCAACGCCAAGTCTTCACCAAGTGCTGATTGATTGTTATAGCTCGTTAGTCAGGAAAACCTTTCTGGGCGGCCAGGTAGATGTGATGTAAGGTAATTAATAGGAAGCACCTCAGGGAGATCGACGAGTGAGTGAGAGACAGCAACAGCTGTTTCACTCTGCCTGCCACCACCAGTCGAATGCCCCCCCAGCCCAATGCCCCCCACCAGTCGAATGCCCCCCAGCCCAATGCCCCCCACCAGTCGAATGCCCCCCAGCCCAATGCCCCCCACCAGTCGAATGCCCCCCCCCAGCCCAATGACCCCCACCAGTCGAATGCCCCCCCCAGCCCAATGCCCCCCACCAGTCGAATGCTCCCCCCAGCCCAATGCCCCCCACCAGTCGAATGCCCCCCCCAGCCCAATGCCCCCCACCAGTCGAATGCCCCCCCCAGCCCAATGCACCCCACCAGTCGAATGCCCCCCCAGCCCAATGCCCCCACCAGTCGAATGCCCCCCCCCCAGCCCAATGCCCCCCACCAGTCGAATGCCCCCCCCCCAGCCCAATGCCCCCCACCAGTCGAATGCCCCCCAGCCCAATGCCCCCCACCAGTCGAATCCCCCCAGCCCAATGCCCCCACCAGTCGAATGCCCCCCCCAGCCCAATGCCTCCCCCCAGTCGAATGCCCCCCAGCCCAATAACCCCCAGTCGAATACACCCCCCACCAGTCGAATGCCCCCCCCCTTCCCCCAGCCCAATACCCCCCCCCAGTCGAATGCCGCCCCCCTTCCCCCAGCCCAATACCCCCCCCCCCAGTCGAATGCCCCCCACCAGTCGAATGCCGCCCCCTTCCCCCAGCCCAATGCCACAGTGTGTTCCAGGTGTCACAGTGTGGTACAGTGTTCTAGGTGTCACGGTGTGGTACAGTGTTCTAGGTCTCAGTGTGGTACAGTGTTCCAGGTGTCACAGTGCGTTATAGGTGTCACAGTGTGATACAGTGTTCTAGCTCTCACGGTGTGTTCTAGCTCTCACGGTGTGTTCTAGGTCTCACGGTGTGTTCTAGGTCTCACTATGTGTTCTAGGTCTCACGGTGTGTTATAGGTCTCACGGTGTGTTCTAGCTCTCATGATGTGGTACAGTGTTCTAGGTGTCACAGTGTGTTCTAGGTCTCACAGTGTGGTGCAGTGTTCTAGGTGTCGCAGTGTGGTACAGTGTTCTAGGTGTCACAGTGTGATACAGTGTTCTAGGTGTCCCAGTGTTTTCTAGGTGTCCCAGTGTGGTACAGTGTTCTAGGTGTTACAGTGTTTTCTAGGTGTCACAGTGTGGTACAGTGTTCTAGGTGTCACAGTGTGATACAGTGTTCTAGGTGTCACAGTGTGATACAGTGTTCTAGGTGTCACAGTGTGATACAGTGTTCTAGGTGTCACAGTGTGGTACAGTGTTCTAGGTCTCAGTGTGGTACAGTGTTCTAGGTGTCACAGTGCGTTATAGGTGTCACAGTGTGGTACAGTGTTCCAGGTGTCACAGTGCGTTATAGGTGTCACAGTGTGGTACAGTGTTCCAGGTGTCACAGTGTGGTACAGTGTTCTAGGTGTCACGGTGTGGTACATTGTTCTAGGTCTCAGTGTGGTACAGTGTTCTAGGTGTCACAGTGCGTTATAGGTGTCACAGTGTGATAGTGTTCTAGGTGTCACGGTGTGATACAGTGTTCTAGCTCTCACGATGTGTTCTAGGTCTCACGGTGTGTTCTAGGTCTCACGGTGTTCTAGCTCTCATGATGTGGTACAGTGTTCTAGGTGTCACAGTGTGGTACAGTGTTCTAGGTCTCAGTGTGGTATAGTGTTTTAGGTGTCACAGTGTTTTCTAGGTGTCACAGTGTGGTACAGTGTTCTAGGTGTCACTGTGTGGTCCAGTGTTCTAGGTCTCAGTGTGGTCCAGTGTTCTAGGTGTCACAGTGTTGTACAGCATTCTAGGTGTCAAGGTGTGGTACATTGTTCCAGGTGTCACAGTGTGGTACAGTGTTCTAGGTGTCACAGTGTGGTACAGTGTTCTAGCTCTCACGGTGTGTTCTAGGTCTCACTGTGTGTTCTAGGTCTCACGGTGTGTTCTAGGTCTCACGGTGTTTTCTAGGCTTCACAGTGTGGTACAGTGTTCTAGGTGTCACGGTGTGATACAGTGTTCTAGCTCTCACGATGTGTTCTAGGTCTCACGGTGTGTTCTAGGTCTCACGGTGTTCTAGCTCTCATGATGTGGTACAGTGTTCTAGGTGTCACAGTGTGGTACAGTGTTCTAGGTCTCAGTGTGGTATAGTGTTTTAGGTGTCACAGTGTTTTCTAGGTGTCACAGTGTGGTACAGTGTTCTAGGTGTCACTGTGTGGTCCAGTGTTCTAGGTCTCAGTGTGGTCCAGTGTTCTAGGTGTCACAGTGTTGTACAGCATTCTAGGTGTCAAGGTGTGGTACATTGTTCCAGGTGTCACAGTGTGGTACAGTGTTCTAGGTGTCACAGTGTGGTACAGTGTTCTAGCTCTCACGGTGTGTTCTAGGTCTCACTGTGTGTTCTAGGTCTCACGGTGTGTTCTAGGTCTCACAGTGTTTTCTAGGCTTCACAGTGTGGTACAGTGTTCTAGGTGTCACGGTGTGATACAGTGTTCTAGCTCTCACGATGTGTTCTAGGTCTCACGGTGTGTTCTAGGTCTCACGGTGTTCTAGCTCTCATGATGTGGTACAGTGTTCTAGGTGTCACAGTGTGGTACAGTGTTTTAGGTCTCAGTGTGGTATAGTGTTTTAGGTGTCACAGTGTTTTCTAGGTGTCACAGTGTGGTACAGTGTTCTAGGTGTCACTGTGTGGTCCAGTGTTCTAGGTCTCAGTGTGGTCCAGTGTTCTAGGTGTCACAGTGTTGTACAGCATTCTAGGTGTCAAGGTGTGGTACATTGTTCTAGGTGTCACAGTGTGGTACAGTGTTCTAGGTGTCACAGTGTGGTACAGTGTTCTAGGTCTCACGGTGTGTTCTAGCTCTCACGGTGTGTTCTTCGTCTCACGGTGTGTTATAGGTCTCACGGTGTGGTACAGTATTCTAGCTCTCACGGTGTGTTCTAGGTTTCACAGTGTTTTCTAGGTCTCATGGTGTGTTCTAGGTCTCATGGTGTGGTACAGTGTTCTAGGTCTCACGGTGTGTTCTAGGTCTCACAGTGTGGTACAGTTTTCTAGGTCTCATGGTGTGGTACAGTGTTCTAGGTGTCACGGTGTGGTGCAGTGTTCTAGGTGTCACAGTGTGTTCTAGGTCTCACACTTTGGTACAGTGATCTAGGTGTGGTACAGTGTTCTAGGTGTAACAGTGTGTTCTAGGTGTCACAGTGTGGTACAGTGTTCTAGGTCTCAGTGTGATCCAGTGTTTTAGGTGTCACAGTGTGTTCTAGGTCTCACAGTGTGGTATAGTGTTCTAGGTCTCACAGTGTGTTCTAGGTGTCACAGTGTGGTACAGTGTTCTAGGTCTCAGTGTGGTGCAGTTTTCTAGGTGTCACAGTGTGTTCTAGGTCTCACAGTGTGGTATAGTGTTCTAGGTCTCACAGTGTGTTCTAGGTGTCACAGTGTGGTACAGTGTTCTAGGTATAAGTGTGGTACAGTGTTCTAGGTCACAGTGTGGTACAGTGTTCTAGGTGTCACAGTGTGGTACAGTGTTCTAGGTCTCAGTGTGGTACAGTGTTCTAGGTGTCACAGTGTGTTCTAGGGCTCACAGTGTGTTCTAGGTGTCACAGTGTGGTACAGTGTTCTAGGTCTAAGTGTGGTACAGTGTTCTAGGTGTCACAGCGTGGTACAGTGTTCTAGGTCTCAGTATGGTACAGTGTTCTAGGTGTCACAGTGTGTTCTAGGTCTCACAGTGTGGTACAGTGTTCTATGTCTCAGTGTTGTGCAGTGTTCTATGTCTCAGTGTGGTGCAGTGTTCTATGTCTCAGTGTGGTGCAGTGTTCTATGTCTCAGTGTGGTGCAGTGTTCTATGTCTCAGTGTGGTGCAGTGTTCTATGTCTCAGTGTGGTGCAGTGTTCTATGTCTCAGTGTGGTGCAGTGGTCTAGGTCTCAGTGTGGTGCAGTGTTCTATGTCTCAGTGTGGTGCAGTGGTCTAGGTCTCAGTGTGGTGCAGTGTTCTAGGTCTCAGTGTGGTGCAGTGTGGGGAAATCAGTTATGGCCATCAACTATCAAACCTCACTGCATCTTGCAAATAAAGACTACTGATGGTACATTGTACCCAGACCTCTAATACCTACTTCCTGTCTCTATAGCCCTGTACCCAGACCTCTAATACCTACTTCCTGTCTCTATAGCCCTGTACCCAGACCTCTAGTACCTACTTCCTGTCTCTATAGCCCTGTACCCAGACCTCTAATACCTACTTCCTGTCTCTATAGCCCTGTACCCAGACCTCTAATACCTACTTCCTGTCTCTATAGCCCTGTACCCAGATCTCTAATACCTACTTCCTGTCTCTATAGCCCTGTACCCAGACCTCTAATACCTACTTCCTGTCTCTATAGCCCTGTACCCAGACCTCTAATAACTACTTCCTGTCTCTATAGCCCTGTACCCAGACCTCTAATACCTACTTCCTGTCTCTATAGCCCTGTACCCAGACCTCTAATACCTACTTCCTGTCTCTATAGCCCTGTACCCAGACCTCTAATACCTACTTCCTGTCTCTATAGCCCTGTACCCAGACCTCTAATACCTACTTCCTGTCTCTATAGCCCTGTACCCAGACCTCTGTACTTGCAGACTGGTGAAGATTAGATGAAAGGCAGTTGAGGAGAGGAGTATTGCCCATCGTCTTTACCATGTGAGAGAGAGAGAGAGAGAGAGAGAGAGAGAGAGAGAGAGAGAGAGAGAGAGAGAGAGAGAGAGAGAGAGAGAGAGAGAGAGAGAGAGAGAGAGAGAGAGAGAGAGAGAGAGAGAGAGGGGGCTAGTGAGAGAGAGAGAGAGAGAGAGAGAGAGAGAGAGAGAGAGAGAGAGAGAGAGAGAGAGAGAGAGAGAGAGAGAGAGAGAGAGAGAGAGAGAGAGAGAGAGAGAGAGAGAGAGAGAGAGAGGTGGTAGTGAAAGTGGACAGTGGAAACTGTCTGTTAGCTTTGCTGATTTAAATTCCAAGCCATTCCTTCAATAGGCAGAGAGAACCGAGCCTGTGATTGTAGAGGGAGCTGGCTGCTGCTAATGGAATTTAAAATGGATGTGGTTTGTAGCTTCAGAGTGTCCCAAATGGCACCCTATTCTATGTTCCATTAGATATGAGCTCTGGTCTAAAGTAGTGCACTATATAGGGAATAGGGCTCTGGTCTAAAGTAGTGCACTATATAGGGAATAGGGCTCTGGTCTATAGTAGTGCACTATATAGGGAATAGGTCTCTGGTCTAAAGTAGTGCACTATATAGGGACTAGGGCTCTGGTCTAAAGTAGTGCACTATATAGGGACTAGGGCTCTGGTCTAAAGTAATGCACTATATAGGGACTAGGACTCTGGTCTAAAGTAGTGCACTATATAGGGAATAGGGCCCTGGTCTAAAGTAGTAGACTATATAGGGACTAGGGCTCTGGTCTAAAGTAGTGCACTATATAGGGAATAGGGCTCTGGTCTAAAGTAGTGCACTAAATAGGGGCTAGTGTGCCATTTGGGACTCATATTATTCTAATTCCAGCCATGCACAACGTGATCTTCCCGCTATTGGGCCATGTGGGACCATTGACCCAATCAGTGACGGCCCTAGCTAGCTGAACCTGACTGTAACCAGTGGTTACAGTGTCCTGTTGACACCTCTCCTACCTCCCAGACTACGTTCCAAATGGCACGCTATGCCCTTAATAGTGCACTTCTGCTCTGGTCAAAGTAGTGCACTGTTTTGGGTGCCGTTTGGAACATAAGTCTAGTCTCCAAACTATCAGTCAACATGGGGGTAATGTCAGTTAGATCAACATGGGGGTAATGTCAGTCAGATCAACATGGGGGTAATGCCAGTCAGATCAACATGGGGTAATGCCAGTCAGATCAACATGGGGGTAATGCCAGTCAGATCAACATGGGGTAATGCCAGTCAGATCAACATGGGGGTAATGTCAGTCAGATCAACATGGGGGTAATGCCAGTCAGATCAACATGGGGGTAATGTCAGTCAGATCAACATGGGGGTAATGCCAGTCAGATCAACATGGGGGTAATGTCAGTCAGATCAACATGGGGGTAATGTCAGTTAGATCAACATGGGGGTAATGTCATTCAGATCAACATGGGGGTAATGTCAGTTAGATCAACATGGGGGTAATGTCAGTTAGATCAACATGGGGGTAATGTCAGTCAGATCAACATGGGGGTAATGTCAGTCAGATCAACATGGGGGTAATGCCAGTTAGATCAACATGGGGGTAATGTCAGTCAGATCAACATGGGGGTAATGTCAGTTAGATCAACATGGGGGTAATGTCAGTTAGATCAACATGGGGTAATGTCAGTAGATGGGGGTAATGTTCAGATCAACATGGGGGTAATGTCAGTTAGATCAACATGGGGGTAATGCCAGTCAGATCAACATGGGGTAATGTCAGTTAGATCAACATGGGGGTAATGTCAGTTAGATCAACATGGGGGTAATGTCAGTCAGATCAACATGGGGGTAATGCCAGTCAGATCAACATGGGGGTAATGTCAGTCAGATCAACATGGGGGTAATGTCAGTCAGATCAACATGGGGGTAATGCCAGTCAGATCAACATGGGGGTAATGCCAGTCAGATCAACATGGGGGTAATGTCAGTCAGATCAACATGGGGGTAATGCCAGTCAGATCAACATGGGGGTAATGTCAGTCAGATCAACATGGGGGTAATGCCAGTCAGATCAACATGGGGTAATGCCAGTCAGATCATCATGGGGGTAATGCCAGTCAGATCAACATGGGGTAATGCCAGTCAGATCAACATGGGGGTAATGTCAGTCAGATCAACATGGGGGTAATGCCAGTCAGATCAACATGGGGGTAATGTCAGTCAGATCAACATGGGGGTAATGTCAGTTAGATCAACATGGGGGTAATGTCAGTTAGATCAACATGGGGGTAATGTCAGTCAGATCAACATGGGGGTAATGTCAGTCAGATCAACATGGGGGTAATGCCAGTTAGATCAACATGGGGGTAATGTCAGTCAGATCAACATGGGGGTAATGTCAGTTAGATCAACATGGGGGTAATGTCAGTTAGATCAACATGGGGTAATGTCAGTTCGATCAACATGGGGGTAATGTCAGTTAGATCAACATGGGGGTAATGCCAGTCAGATCAACATGGGGTAATGTCAGTTAGATCAACATGGGGGTAATGTCAGTTAGATCAACATGGGGGTAATGTCAGTCAGATCAACATGGGGGTAATGCCAGTCAGATCAACATGGGGGTAATGTCAGTCAGATCAACATGGGGGTAATGTCAGTCAGATCAACATGGGGGTAATGCCAGTCAGATCAACATGGGGGTAATGTCAGTCAGATCAACATGGGGGTAATGTCAGTCAGATCAACATGGGGTAATGCCAGTCAGATCAACATGGGGGTAATGCCAGTCAGATCAACATGGGGGTAATGACAGTCAGATCAACATGGGGTAATGCCAGTCAGATCAACATGGGGGTAATGCCAGTCAGATCAACATGGGGGTAATGTCAGTCAGATCAACATGGGGGTAATGTCAGTCAGATCAACATGGGGGTAATGCCAGTCAGATCAACATGGGGGTAATGCCAGTCAGATCAACATGGGGGTAATGTCAGTCAGATCAACATGGGGTAATGCCAGTCAGATCAACATGGGGGTAATGCCAGTCAGATCAACATGGGGTAATGCCAGTCAGATCAACATGGGGTAATGCCAGTTAGATCAACATGGGGGTAATGCCAGTCAGATCAACATGGGGGTAATGCCAGTCAGATCAACATGGGGGTAATGCCAGTCAGATCAACATGGGGGTAATGTCATTCAGATCAACATGGGGTAATGTCATTCAGATCAACATGGGGGTAATGCCAGTCAGATCAACATGGGGTAATGCCAGTCAGATCAACATGGGGGTAATGCCAGTTAGATCAACATGGGGGTAATGCCAGTTAGATCAACATGGGGGTAATGCCAGTCAGATCAACATGGGGGTAATGCCAGTCAGATCAACATGGGGGTAATGCCAGTCAGATCAACATGGGGGTAATGCCAGTCAGATCAACATGGTGTAATGTGTGTGTAAACTTTATTTAACTAGGCAAGTCAGTTAAGAACAAATTCTTATTTAGAATGACGGCCCTACCCCGGCCAAACCCGGACGACGCTGGGCCAATTGTGCGCCGCCCTATGGGACTCCCGTATCACGGCTGGAACTGTAGCTCAGTTGGTAGAGCATGGCGCTTGTAACGCCAGGGTAGTGGGTTCGATCCCCGGGACCATCCATACGTAGAATGTATGTACACATGACTGTAAGTCGCTTTGGATAAAAGCGTCTGCTAAATGGCATATATTATATTATTATATTATGATTCAGTACTGACAGTTATTGTGACTATTTTCATGGAGGCAATCTGCTCACTAGAACATTAATCCCATTCTGTCATTCTACTGTTCCTCTCTCTTTCCATATCCCAACCCCCTGATTATTCTGCTGACAATTCCACAGCAGAATTCAACAGAAGCAGCATTTATTGTGATGAATCTTGTTCTGGTGGCAGCTCTGCAGAGTGGCCAGTTCTGAGTTTGCAGCTGCCACACCTAGCAGACACCGTTCAGCTCTGCCACCAGGGTAAGAGTCATCCCAATAAACGTCCACCTGCTCCTAACACAGGGCACTGCAGTGGCAGCGCATCTCTCTCTTCCCCCATCCCTCATCCCATCTCATCCCCTCCCCCCTCATCCCATCTCATCCCCATCCCTCATCCCATTTCATCCCCTCCTCCCTCATCCCCATCCCTCATCCCATCTCATTCTCTCCTCCCCCATCCCTCCTCCCCCATCCCATCTCATTCTCTCCTCCCCCATCCCCATCCCATCTCATCCCCTCCTCCCCCATCCCTCATCCCCTTCTCCCCATCCCTCATCCCCCATCCCATCTCATTCTCTCCTCCCCCATCCCTCATCCCATCTCATCCCCTTCTCCCCATCCCTCATCCCCCATCCCATCTCATTCTCTCCTCCCCATCCCTCATCCCCTTCTCCCCATCCCCCATCCCATCTCATTCTCTCCTCCCCATCCCTCATCCCATCTCATCCCCTCCTCCCCCATCCCATCTCATTCTCTCCTCCCCATCCCTCATCCCATCTCATCCCCTCCTCCCTCATCCCATCTCATCCCCTCCTCCCCATCCCTCATCCCATCTCATTCTCTCCTCCCCATCCCTCATCCCATCTCATCCCCTCCTCCCCCATCCCATCTCATTCTCTCCTCCCCATCCCTCATCCCATCTCATCCCCTCCTCCCCCATCCCATCTCATTCTCTCCTCCCCATCCCTCATCCCACCACATCCCCTCCTCCCTCCCCCATCTCATCCCCTCCTCCACCATCCCTCATCCCATCCTCTAGTGGGAATAGATTCCTCATGTAGCCAACTGGCTGACTGACTAGCTGCTATTTGCAGCCTGCCAATGCAAGACAGTCTTATCAAAGAGTCTGAGGAAGAAATGACTGTACATACCCACACGGAAAGAAGGAGATGATTGCAATCAATAATCAATCAGAGTCAGTCTGACAGACATCGTCTATCAGAGGCTAGATGAGGCTGGCGTTGTGGAGGGCCCCCCGTGCTGTGGGCAGGCTGTCTGCTGAGAGTAGACTACTGCTGGGTCTAGGCAAACTGGAGCACTGAGCAGACGCGGAGGGAACATACCTTCTCTCTCTTGAACCGTTGAACCCCATTTCAGACCCGAGGGCTGTTTACCTGTAAAGAACCAGTTTATGTGTCTGTCTGTGAAGGAGCTTTTCAAGGGCGTTTCTTTTACAGCCCAGTTCTTGAAGAGCTTTTTTTGCTTTTGTTTCTCTATGGGAAACATACGGAGCTTAGTCACTAAGCACAGTCTCAACAGTCCACTTAGTATCCACACAATTCATTTTTATTAAAGAAGGACTTGGTGAACTAAACATGTTTTAGAGTGAATAGTGTAGCCGCACGCTTGTGTCCCATCTGACAGATATAAAATCCCTACATTACACAGGATACATACACAGGATGTGTCCCAAATTGTATAAAGTAGTGCACTGTATAGGGACAAGGATGCACATTTGGGATGCAGAAGATGTTTTCTCCTCACAGGTAAATAACAACAGCATTAGGATGCTACCGGATCATGTTGTCATCTGTGATGGCCCTGACCGTTCGTTATAGCGAGGTTTTATTGTGTCGACTCAAAAGGCTTTAGTGGGATGATCTCTTCTATGGTGGGTTTATGGTCGTGGTGGGAGCCTTTCTTCATGAGGCTACTTTGTCTAGCCTTGATACAGCCTTGGAGAGACTGGGAGAGAAACTGGGATAATCTAAGACAGAGAGAGAGAGAGAGAGAGAGAGGGGCAGAGAGAGGGAGAGAGAGAGAATGTACAATTTGTACATTGTTAAAACACTGTATATATATATATATATAATATGACATTTGTAATGTCTTTATTGTTTTGAAACTTCTGTATGTGTAATGTTTACTGTTAATTTGTATTGTTTATTTAACTTTATATATTCACTTTATATATTATCTACCTCACTTGCTTTGGCAATGTTAACACGTTTCCCATGCCAATAAAGCCCTTGAATTGAATTTAATTGAGAGAGACTGGGAGAATCTAAGACAGAGAGAGAGAGAGGCAGAGAGAGAGACTGGGAGAATCTAAGACAGATAGAGACAGAGAGAGAGAGAGAGAGAGAGAGAGAGAGAGAGAGAGAGAGAGAGAGAGAGAGAGAGAGAGAGAGAGAGAGGAAGAGAGAGGCATAGAGAGAGACTGGGAGAATCTAAGACAGAGAGAGACAGAGAGAGAGAGGAAGAGAGAGGCATAGAGAGAGACTGGGAGAATCTAAGACAGAGAGAGACAGAGACAGACAGAGAGAGAGAGAGAGAGAGAGAGGCATAGAGAGAGACTGGGAGAAACTAAGACAGAGAGAGACAGAGAGAGAGACTGGAATAATTTAAGACAGAGAGAGACAGAGAGAGAGAGAGAGAGAGAGAGAGAGAGAGAGAGAGAGAGAGAGAGAGAGAGAGAGAGAGAGAGAGGAAGAGAGAGGCATAGAGAGAGACTGGGAGAATCTAAGACAAAGAGAGACAGAGAGAGAGAGAGAGAGAGAGAGAGAGAGAGAGAGAGAGAGAGAGAGAGAGAGAGAGAGAGAGGAAGAGAGAGGCATAGAGAGAGGAAGAGGAAGAGAGAGGCATAGAGAGAGGAAGAGGAAGAAAGAGGCATAGAGAGAGGAAGAGGAAGAGAGAGGCATAGATAGAGGTAGAGGAAGAGAGAGGCAAGAGAGAGGAAGAGAGAGGAAGAGGAAGAGAGAGGCATAGAGAGAGGAAGAGGAAGAGGAAGAGAGAGGCATAGAGAGAGGTAGAGGAAGAGAGAGGCAAGAGAGAGGAAGAGGAAGAGAGAGGCATAGAGAGAGGAATAGGAAGAAAGAGGCATAGAGAGAGGAAGAGAAGGGAAGAGGCATAGAGAGAGGAAGAGGAAGAGAGAGGCATAGAGAGAGTAAGAGAGGGGAAGAGGCATAGAAAGAGGAAGAGAGAGGAAGAGGAAGAGAGAGGCATAGAGAGAGGAAGAGGAAGAGGAAGAGGGTGAATGCACCAATTTGTAAGTCGCTCTGGATAAGAGCGTCTGCTAAATGACTTAAATGTAAATGTAATGTAAATGCATAGAGAGAGGTAGAGGAAGAGAGAGGCAAGAGATTGGAAGAGAGATGAAGAGGAAGAGAGAGGAAGAGGAAGAGAGAGGCATAGAGAGAGGAAGAGGAAGAGGAAGAGAGAGGCATAGAGAGAGGTAGAGGAAGAGGAAGAGAGAGGCATAGAGAGAGGTAGAGGAAGAGAGAGGCAAGAGATTGGAAGAGAGATGAAGAGGAAGAGAGAGGAAGAGGAAGAGAGAGGCATAGAGAGAGTAATAGGAAGAAAGAGGCATAGAGAGAGTAAGAGAGGGGAAGAGGCATAGAAAGAGGAAGAGAGAGGAAGAGGAAGAGAGAGGCATAGAGAGAGTAAGAGAGAGGAAGCGGAAGAGAGAGAGGAAGAGGAAGAGAGAGGCATAGAGAGAGAGGAAGAGGGAGGAAGAGGAAGAGAGAGGCATAGAGAGAGAGGAAGAGAGAGGAAGAAGAAGAGAGAGTTATAGAGAGAGGAAGAGGAAGAGAGATGCATAAAGAGAGGAAGAGGAAGAGAGAGGAAGAGAGAGGAAGAGGAAGAGAGGGAGGAAGAGGAAGAGAGAGGCATAGAGAGAGTAAGAGAGAGGAAGCGGAAGAGAGAGAGGAAGAGAGAGGAAGAGGAAGAGAGAGGCATAGAGAGAGAGGAAGAGGGAGGAAGAGGAAGAGAGAGGCATAGAGAGAGAGGAAGAGAGAGGAAGAAGAAGAGAGAGTTATAGAGAGAGGAAGAGGAAGAGAGAGGCATAAAGAGAGGAAGAGGAAGAGAGAGGAAGAGAGAGGAAGAGGGAGGAAGAGGAAGAGAGAGGCATAGAGAGAGGTAGAGGAAGAGAGAGGCAAGAGATAGGAAGAGAGAGGAAGAGGAAGAGAGAGGCATAGAGAGAGGAAGAGGAAGAGAAAGGAAGAGGAAGAGAGAGGCATAGAGAGGCATAGAGAGAGAGGAAGCGGAAGAGGAAGAGAGAGGCATAGAGAGAAGAAGAGGAAGAAAAAGGAAGAGGAAGAGAGAGGCATAGAGAGAGGAAGAGAGAGGCATAGAGAGAAGAAGAGGAAGAAAAAGGAAGAGGAAGAGAGAGGCATAGAGAGAAGAAGAGGAAGAAAAAGGAAGAGGAAGAGAGAGGCATAGAGAGAGGAAGACAGAGGAAGAGGAATGGAGAGAAATAGAAAGAGGAAGAGAGAGGCATAGAGAGAGGAAGTGAGAGGAAGAGAGAGGAAGAGGAAGAGAGAGGCATAGAGAGAAGAAGAGGAAGAGAAAAGAAGAGGAAGAGAGAGGCATAGAGAGAGGAAGACAGAGGAAGAGGAAGAGAGAGAAATAGAAAGAGGAAGAGAGAGGCATAGAGAGAGGAAGACAGAGGAAGAGGAAGAGAGAGAAATAGAAAGTGGAAGAGAGAGGAAGAGGAAGAGAGAGGCATAGAGAGAGAGAGGAAGATGAAGAGAGAGGCAGGGAGAGAGAGAAGAGCAGCTCTAACTCAGGAGTATATACACCGTCCAACTAAATGCTTAATTACATGGTTCTTCTCGATAATGCAACAACAATAAGACTAGGAACACTGACACATTGACACACAGCCACTCACACTCTGACACACTGACACTCTGACACTCTGACACACTGACACTCTGACACTCTGACACACTGACACTCTGACACACTGACACTCTGACACTCTGACACACTGACACTCTGACACTCTGACACTGACACTCTGACACTGACACTCTGACACTCTGACACACTGACACTGACACTCTGACACACTGACACACTGACACTCTGACACTCTGACACTCTGACACACTGACACTCTTACTCTGACACTCTGACACTCTGACACTCTGACTCTGACACTCTGACACTCTGACACTCTGACTCTGACACTCTGACACACTGACACACTGACACTCTGACACTCTGACACTCTGACACACTGACACTGACACTCTGACACTCTGACACACTGACACTCTGACACACTGACACTGACACTCTGACACTCTGACACACTGACACTCTGACACTCTGACACACTGACACTCTGACACACTGACACTGACACTCTGACACTCTGACACTCTGACACACTGACACTCTGACACTCTTACTCTGACACTCTGACACTCTGACACTCTGACTCTGACACTCTGACACTCTGACACACTGACACACTGACACTCTGACACACTGACACTGACACTCTGACACTCTGACACACTGACACTCTGACACACTGACACTCTGACACTCTGACACTCTGACACTCTGACACACTGACACTCTGACACACTGACACACTGACACTCTGACACACTGACACTCCAAGTTACAAGAAGGAAAGGGAAAAAACCCCAGAAGAAGTGACCCGGAATATTCACGCTAAAGACCTTAATGATTTCGATTAGTATCTCCATAGTACTGCTGTCTAGCGTACTTCCTCCCTGCTAGCAATCAGGCTACAAATAGCCCTCTCATCTGATGCATAAACTATGCTAACAAATTAGGCTAACACCCCACAGTGGGCTCTGTAATCCAATCATATGGTGTGATTACAGGTATGAGAGCGTAGTTAATCAGCCAGCGAAGACAAGATATCCACCGAATGAATCACATCTGATTTGGGTCAGATGAAGCACGTTGTCTGTGTCTGAATGAATCACGTAACTGACAGTATAGAGAGAGGTTTATAAAGGATGACAGTACAGTATAGAGAGAGGTTTATAATGGATGACAGTACAGTATAGAGAGGTTTATAACGGATGACAGTACAGTATAGAGAGAGGTTTATAACGGATGACAGTACAGTATAGAGAGAGTTATAACGGATGACAGTACAGTATAGAGGTTTATAACAGATGACAGTACAGTATAGAGAGGTTTATAACACATGACAGTACAGTATAGAGAGAGCTTTATAACAGATGACAGTACAGTATAGAGGTTTATAACGGATGACAGTACAGTATAGAGAGAGCTTTATAACAGATGACAGTACAGTATAGAGGTTTATAACGGATGACAGTACAGTATAGAGGTTTATAACGGATGACAGTACAGTATAGAGAGAGGTTTATAACAGATGACAGTACAGTATAGAGGTTTATAACGGATGACAGTACAGTATAGAGAGATTTATAACGGATGACAGTACAGTATAGAGGTTTATAATGGATGACAGTACAGTATAGAGGTTTATAACGGATGACAGTACAGTATAGAGAGATTTATAACGGATGACAGTACAGTAGAGGTTTATAACGGATGACAGTACAGTATAGAGGTTTATAACGGATGACAGTACAGTAGAGGTTTATAACGGATGACAGTACAGTATAGAGGTTTATAACGGATGACAGTACAGTAGAGGTTTATAACGGATGACAGTACAGTAGAGGTTTATAATGGATGACAGTACAGTATAGAGAGAGGTTTATAACAGATGACAGTACAGTAGAGGTTTATAACGGATGACAGTACAGTAGAGGTTTATAATGGATGACAGTACAGTAGAGGTTTATAACGGATGACAGTACAGTATAGAGTATAGAGGGAAGAGAGGAGGAGACAAGTGAAGAGAGGTGGGAGACAAGGGAAGAAAGGAGGAGACAAGGGAAGAGAGGAGGAGACAAGGGAAGAGAGGAGGAAACAAGGGAAGAGAGGAAGAGACAAGTGAAGAGAGGTGGGAGACAAGGGAAGAAAGGAGGAGACAGGGAGAGAGGAGGAGACAAGGGAAGAGAGGAGGAGACAAGGGAAGAGAGGAGGAGGGAAGAGAGGAAGAGACTAGGGAAGAGAGGAGGAGACAAGGGAAGAGAGGAGGAGACAAGGGAAGAGAGGAAGAGACATGGGAAGAGAGGAGGAGACAAGTGAAGAGAGGTGGGAGACAAGGGAAGAAAGGAGGAGACAAGGGAAGGGAGGAGGAGACAAGGGAAGAGAGGAGGAAACAAGGGAAGAGAGGAAGAGACAAGGGAAGAGAGGAGGAGACAATGGAAGAGAGGAGGAGGGAAGAGAGGAGGAGACAAGGGAAGAGAGGAGGAAACAAGGGAAGAGAGGAAGAGACAAGGGAAGAGAGGAGGAGACAAGGGAAGAGAGGAGGAGGGAAGAGAGGAGGAGGGAAGGGAAGAGAGGAGGAGACAAGGGAAGAGAGGATAAGGGAAGAGAAGAGGAGGGAAGAGAGGAGGAGACAAGGGAAGAGAGGAGAGGAGGAGACAAGGGAAGAGAGGAGGAGACAAGGGAAGAGAGGAAGAGACAAGGGAAGAGAGGAGGAGACAAGGGAAGAGAGGCGGAGGAAAGAGAGGAGGAGACAAGGGAAGAGAGGAGAGACAAGGGAAGAGAGGAGGAGACAAGGGAAGAGAGGAAGAGACAAGTGAAGAGAGGTGGGAGACAAGGGAAGAAAGGAGGAGACAGGGGAAGAGAGGAGGAGACAAGGGAAGAGAGGAAGAGACAAGGGAAGAGAGGAGGAGGGAAGAGAGGAAGAGACTAGGGAAGAGAGGAGGAGACAAGGGAAGAGAGGAGGAGACAAGGGAAGAGAGGATAAGGGAAGAGAAGAGGAGGGAAGAGAGGAGGCGACAAGGGAAGAGAGGATAAGGGAGGAGACAAGGGAAGAGAGGAGGAGACAAGGGAAGAGAGGAAGAGACAAGGGAAGAGAGGTGGAGGAAAGAGAGGAGGAGACAAGGGAAGAGAGGAGAGACAAGGGAAGAGAGGAGACAAGGGAAGAGAGGAAGAGACAAGTGAAGAGAGGTGGGAGACAAGGGAAGAAAGGAGGAGACAGGGGAAGAGAGGAGGAGACAAGGGAAGAGAGGAGGAGACAAGGGAAGAGAGGAGGAGGGAAGAGAGGAAGAGACTAGGGAAGAGAGGAGGAGACAAGGGAAGAGAGGAGGAGACAAGGGAAGAGAGGAAGAGACAAGGGAAGAGAGGAGGAGACAAGTGAAGAGAGGTGGGAGACAAGGGAAGAAAGGAGGAGACAAGGGAAGAGAGGAGGAAACAAGGGAAGAGAGGAAGAGACAAGGGAAGAGAGGAGGAGACAAGGGAAGAGAGGAGGAGGGAAGAGAGGAGGAGACAAGGGAAGAGAGGAGGAAACAAGGGAAGAGAGGAAGAGACAAGGGAAGAGAGGAGGAGACAAGGGAAGAGAGGAGGAGACAAGGGAAGAGAGGAGGAGGGGAAGAGAGGAGGAGGGAAGGGAAGAGAAGAGGAGACAAGGGAAGAGAGGATAAGGGAAGAGAAGAGGAGGGAAGAGAGGAGGAGACAAGGGAAGAGAGGAGAGGAGGAGACAAGGGAAGAGAGGAGGAGACAAGGGAAGAGAGGAAGAGACAAGGGAAGAGAGGAGGAGACAAGGGAAGAGAGGCGGAGGAAAGAGAGGAGGAGACAAGGGAAGAGAGGAGAGACAAGGGAAGAGAGGAGGAGACAAGGGAAGAGAGGAAGAGACAAGGGAAGAGAGGAGGTGACAAGTGAAGAGAGGTGGGAGACAAGGGAAGAAAGGAGGAGACAAGGGAAGAGAGGAGGAGACAAGGGAAGAGAGGAGGAAACAAGGGAAGAGAGGAAGAGACAAGGGAAGAGAGGAGGCGACAAGGGAAGAGAGGAGGAGACAAGGGAAGAGAGGAGGAGGGAAGAGAGGAAGAGACAAGGGAAGAGAGGAGGAGACAAGGGAAGAGAGGAGGAGACAAGGGAAGAGAGGATAAGGGAAGAGAAGAGGAGGGAAGAGAGGAGGAGCCAAGGGAAGAGAGGAGAGGAGGAGACAAGGGAAGAGAGGAGGAGACAAGGGAAGAGAGGAAGAGACAAGGGAAGAGAGGAGGAGACAAGGGAAGAAAGGAGGAGACAAGGGAAGAGAGGAGGAGACAAGGGAAGAGAGGATAAGGGAAGAGAAGATGAGGGAAGAGAGGAGGAGACAAGGGAAGAGAGGAGGAGACAAGGGAAGAGAGGAAGAGACAAGGGAAGAGAGGAAGACAAAAGGGAAGAGAGGAAGAGACAAGGAAAGAGAGGAGGAGACAAGGGAAGAGAGGAGGAGACAAGGGAAGAGAGGAGCAGACAAGGGAAGAGAGGAAGAGAAAAGGGAAGAGAGGAGGAGACAAGGGAAGAGAGGAGGAGACAAGGGAAGAGAGGAGGAGACAAGGGAAGAGAGGAGGAGGGAAGAGAGGAAGAGACAAGGGAAGAGAGTAGGAGACAAGGGAAGAGAGGAGGAGACAAGGGAAGAGAGGAAGAGACAAGGGAAGAGAGGAGGAGACAAGGGAAGAGAGGAGGAGACAAGGGAAGAGAGGAAGAGACAAGGGAAGCGAGGAGGAGACAATGGAGAAGAGGAGGAGACAAGGGAAGAGAGAAAGAGAAAGGGAAGAAAGGAGGAGTCAAGGGAAGAGAGGAAGAGAAAAGGGAAGAGAGGAGGAGACAAGGGAAGAGAGGAGACAAGGGAAGAGAGGAGGAGACAAGGGAAGAGAGGAGGAGACACGGGAAGAGAGCAGGAGACAAGGGAAGAGAGGAAGAGACAAGGGAAGAGAGGAGGAGACAAGTGAAGAGAGGTGGGAGACAAGGGAAGAAAGGAGGAGACAAGGGAAGAGAGGAGGAGACAAGGGAAGAGAGGAGGAAACAAGGGAAGAGAGGAAGAGACAAGGGAAGAGAGGAGGAGACAAGGGAAGAGAGGAGGAGGGAAGAGAGGAGGAGACAAGGGAAGAGAGGAGGAAACAAGGGAAGAGAGGAAGAGACAAGGGAAGAGAGGAGGAGACAAGGGAAGAGAGGAGGAGACAAGGGAAGAGAGGAGGAGGGAAGAGAGGAGGAGGGAAGGGAAGAGAAGAGGAGACAAGGGAAGAGAGGATAAGGGAAGAGAAGAGGAGGGAAGAGAGGAGGAGACAAGGGAAGAGAGGAGAGGAGGAGACAAGGGAAGAGAGGAGGAGACAAGGGAAGAGAGGAAGAGACAAGGGAAGAGAGGAGGAGACAAGGGAAGAGAGGAAGAGACAAGGGAAGAGAGGAGGAGACAAGGGAAGAGAGGCGGAGGAAAGAGAGGAGGAGACAAGGGAAGAGAGGAGAGACAAGGGAAGAGAGGAGGAGACAAGGGAAGAGAGGAGGAGACAAGGGAAGAGAGGAAGAGACAAGGGAAGAGAGGAGGAGACAAGGGAAGAGAGGCGGAGGAAAGAGAGGAGGAGACAAGGGAAGAGAGGAGAGACAAGGGAAGAGAGGAGGAGACAAGGGAAGAGAGGAAGAGACAAGGGAAGAGAGGAGGAGACAAGGGAAGAGAGGAGGAGGGAAGAGAGGAAGAGACAAGGGAAGAGAGGAGGAGACAAGGGAAGAGAGGAGGAGACAAGGGAAGAGAGGAAGAGACAAGGGAAGAGAGGAGGCGACAAGGGAAGAGAGGAGGAGACAAGGGAAGAGAGGAGGAGGGAAGAGAGGAGGAGACAAGGGAAGAGAGGAGGAGACAAGGGAAGAGAGGAGGAAACAAGGGAAGAGAGGAAGAGACAAGGGAAGAGAGGAGGAGACAAGGGAAGAGAGGAGGAGGGAAGAGAGGAGGAGACAAGGGAAGAGAGGAGGAAACAAGGGAAGAGAGGAAGAGACAAGGGAAGAGAGGAGGAGACAAGGGAAGAGAGGAGGAGACAAGGGAAGAGAGGAGGAGGGAAGAGAGGAGGAGGGAAGGGAAGAGAAGAGGAGACAAGGGAAGAGAGGATAAGGGAAGAGAAGAGGAGGGAAGAGAGGAGGAGACAAGGGAAGAGAGGAGAGGAGGAGACAAGGGAAGAGAGGAGGAGACAAGGGAAGAGAGGAAGAGACAAGGGAAGAGAGGAGGAGACAAGGGAAGAGAGGCGGAGGAAAGAGAGGAGGAGACAAGGGAAGAGAGGAGAGACAAGGGAAGAGAGGAGGAGACAAGGGAAGAGAGGAAGAGACAAGGGAAGAGAGGAGGAGACAAGTGAAGAGAGGTGGGAGACAAGGGAAGAAAGGAGGAGACAAGGGAAGAGAGGAGGAAACAAGGGAAGAGAGGAAGAGACAAGGGAAGAGAGGAGGCGACAAGGGAAGAGAGGAGGAGACAAGGGAAGAGAGGAGGAGACAAGGGAAGAGAGGAGGAGACAAGGGAAGAGAGGATAAGGGAAGAGAAGAGGAGGGAAGAGAGGAGGAGCCAAGGGAAGAGAGGAGAGGAGGAGACAAGGGAAGAGAGGAGGAGACAAGGGAAGAGAGGAAGAGACAAGGGAAGAGAGGAGGAGACAAGGTAAGAAAGGAGGAGACAAGGGAAGAGAGGAGGAGACAAGGGAAGAGAGGATAAGGGAAGAGAAGATGAGGGAAGAGAGGAGGAGACAAGGGAAGAGAGGAGGAGACAAGGGAAGAGAGGAAGAGACAAGGGAAGAGAGGAAGACAAAAGGGAAGAGAGGAAGAGACAAGGAAAGAGAGGAGGAGACAAGGGAAGAGAGGAGGAGACAAGGGAAGAGAGGAGCAGACAAGGGAAGAGAGGAAGAGAAAAGGGAAGAGAGGAGGAGACAAGGGAAGAGAGGAGGAGACAAGGGAAGAGAGGAGGAGGGAAGAGAGGAAGAGACAAGGGAAGAGAGTAGGAGACAAGGGAAGAGAGGAGGAGACAAGGGAAGAGAGGAAGAGACAAGGGAAGAGAGGAGGAGACAAGGGAAGAGAGGAGGAGACAAGGGAAGAGAGGAAGAGACAAGGGAAGCGAGGAGGAGACAATGGAGAAGAGGAGGAGACAAGGGAAGAGAGAAAGAGAAAGGGAAGAAAGGAGGAGTCAAGGGAAGAGAGGAAGAGAAAAGGGAAGAGAGGAGGAGACAAGGGAAGAGAGGAGGAGACAAGGGAAGAGAGGAAGAGAAAAGGGAAGAGAGGAAGAGAAAAGGGAAGAGAGGAGACAAGAAAAATGGAGCAAAAGATATAAGAACAGACAAACAGGACAAACAGACAGACAGACAGACAGACAGACAGACAGACAGACTGATAGACAGACAGACAGACAGACAGGACAGACAGACAGACAGACAGACAGACAGACAGACAGACAGACAGACAGACAGACAGACAGACAGACAGACAGACAGACAGACAGACAGACAGACAGACAGACAGACAGACAGACAGACAGACAGACAGACATGGTCTTGCTGAAATGCACATCCCAAGGTCATTGGATCATTATTTTGCAGTAGGTGTCCCATGTTGAGTCCAGTAGTCCTGTGGTGCTGTCTGCTGGCACTGACCAACGGCCACCTGCTCACTAGGGAAAGACCACTGATTCTGCATGAAGTTGCCAAAGTTACTACTGACCCGCCCCGGCTCAGCCGCTTCACACAGCCCGCCTTCAAGTTCAGCCAAATCTTGCCTCGTCCAAAAAAACTGGCTTTCGCCATACGTCCAATGGCCTTGGGAAATAAGCCACCAGTTTTCACCAACCGGTTCAACAACCGATCAGGGCTTCCTTTGTCTTTGTGACAGATAGACCGGCCTGTGTCCCAAATTGTACCCTGTTCCCTATATAGTGCCCAACCTTTGAGCAGAACCCTGTGGGTATATACAGTGTGCCATTTGGAACGCAAACAGACACAGACAGACAGACAGACAGACAGACAGACAGACAGACAGACAGACAGACAGACAGACAGACAGACAGACAGACAGACAGACAGACAGACAGACAGACAGACAGACAGACAGACAGACAGACAGACAGACAGACAGACAGACAGACAGACAGACAGACAGACAGACAGACAGACAGACAGGCTCTGGGAATTTGTTCTGAGATGCTGCGACATAACTCAACTAGCTTGGCCTAAAGCTTGGCAGTGAGCAACACATATGTTTCAGGACACGGACGAACCCGACTTGGCCTAAAGCTTCAGAGAGGAATACCTATGTAAGAATGCTGTTCATCGACTACAGCTCTGCATTTAACACCATAGTACCCTCCCAAACTCATCGTTAAGCTCGAGACCCTGGGTCTCGACCCCGCCCTGTGAAACTGGGTCCTTGACTTCCTGACGGTCCGCTCCCAGGTGGTGAGGGTAGGTAACAACATCTCCACCCTCAACACTGGGGCCCCACAAGGGTGCGTTCTCAGCCCCCTTCTGTAGTCCCTGTTCACCCATGACTGCGTGGCTGCATGCACGCCTCCAACTCAATCATCAAGTTTGCAGACGACACTACATTGAGTGGCTGCTGCCAACGTACTGACTCAACCCCAGCCACTTTAATAATGGAAAAATTGGATGTAATAAATGTATCACTAGCCACATAAAACAATGCCACTTAATATAACCTACATTACTCATCTCATATGTACTCTATAACATCTACTGCATCTTGCCTATTCCGTTCGGCCATCACTCATTCATATATTTTTATATTATTTTTTTATATATATTTTTAATTTTACCCCTTTTTCTCATCGCTACAACTCCCGTACGGGCTCGGGAGAGACGAAGGTTGAAAGTCACACTCCGATACACAACCCAACCAAGCCAGACTGCTTCTAA
>NC_060183.1:83728353-83760853 GCF_021184085.1 Oncorhynchus gorbuscha | reverse complement strand
TATAGAGACCCCACAGTTATTAATCTGCTATAGAGACCCCACAGTTATTAATCTGCTATAGAGACCCCACAGTTATTAATCTGCTATAGAGACCCCACAGTTATTAATCTGCTATAGAGACCCCACAGTTATTAATCTGCTATAGAGACCCCACAGTTATTAATCTGCTATAGAGACCCCACAGTCATTAATCTGCTATGTAGATCCCACAGTTATTAATCTGCTATAGAGACCCCACAGTTATTAATCTGCTATAGAGACCCCACAGTTATTAATCTGCTATAGAGACCCCACAGTTATTAATCTGCTATAGAGACCCCACAGTTATTAATCTGCTATAGAGACCCCACAGTTATTAATCTGCTATAGAGACCCCACAGTTATTAATCTGCTATAGAGACCCCACAGTTATTAATCTGCTAGAGACCCCACAGTTATTAATCTGCTATAGAGACCCCACAGTTATTAATCTGCTATAGAGACCCCACAGTTATTAATCTGCTATAGAGACCCCACAGTTATTAATCTGCTATAGAGACCCCACAGTTATTAATCTGCTATGGAGATCCCACAGTTATTAATCTGCTATAGAGACCCCACAGTTATTAATCTGCTATAGAGACCCCACAGTTATTAATCTGCTATAGAGACCCCACAGTTATTAATCTGATATAGAGACCCCACAGTTATTAATATGCTATAGAGACCCCACAGTTATTAATCTGCTATAGAGACCCCACAGTTATTAATCTGCTATAGAGACCCCACAGTTATTAATCTGCTATAGAGACCCCACAGTTATTAATCTGCTATAGAGACCCCACAGTTATTAATCTGCTATGTAGATCCCACAACTCATTCATTTCCTGTGTAGATCCCCACAGCTAATTCATTTCCTATGTAGATCCCACAACTAATTCATTTCCTGTGTAGATCCCACAACTAATTCATTTCCTGTGTAGATCCCCACAACTCATTCATTTCCTGTGTAGATCCCCACAACTAATTCATTTCCTGTGTACATCCCCACAGCTAATTCATCTGCTATTCTACATCGGTTTCAGATGGTTCTGAGTGAATCGACTGGCCTGTCTGACAACAAGAGGAAACTGTCTGATGCACACCCACTTTTAGAAATGGCACCTTGTGTATTCTACTATTTTAACCCTCAACATTTAGATGAGACGCCAACAATGTTCCTATTTGATCTTTTAGAGATAAAACCGTTTATGTTGCTTATGCCCAGGGTTGTACATCAACTACCTGACACGGACATCTTCTAGTGTCACGCCTTGGTCTTAGTATTTTGTGTTTTCTTTAATTATTTTGTTCAGGCCAGGGTGTGACATGGGTTATTGTATTGTCGTATTGGGGTTTTTGTAGGCATTGGGATTGTGGTTGATTAGGGGTGTGTCTAGTATAGGCTTGGCTGCCTGAGGCGGTTCTCAATCAGAGTCAGGTGATTCTCGTTGTCTCTGATGGGGAACCGTATTTAGGTAGCCTGGGTTTCATTGTGTATTTCGTGGGTGATTGTTCCTGTCTCTGTGTAGTTTCACCAGATAGGCTGTAATTAGGTTTCACGTTCCGTTTGATGTTTTTGTATTTGTATAGTTATTTCATGTGTCACTTTTTTCATTAAAGACATTTCGGTCCGACTCTCTTTCTACAAACGAAGAACGACGTTACAGAAAGGAATGATAATTCCCAACTGGCAGGCTGGCTGGCTGCAACCTCTCCCTAGTTCCTAGTAGTGTAGTATAAACCTCTCCCTAGTTCCTAGTAGTGTAGTATAAACCTCTCCCTAGTTCCTAGTAGTGTAGTATAAACCTCTCCCTAGTTCCTAGTAGTGTAGTATAAACCTCTCCCTAGTTCCTAGTAGTGTAGTATAAACCTCTCCCTAGTTCCTAGTAGTGTAGTATAAACCTCTCCCTAGTTCCTAGTAGTGTAGTATAAACCTCTCCCTAGTTCCTAGTAGTGTAGTATAAACCTCTCCCTAGTTCCTAGTAGTGTAGTATAAACCTCTCCCTAGTTCCTAGCAGTGTAGTATAAACCTCTCCCTAGTTCCTAGTAGTGTAGTATAAACCTCTCCCTAGTTCCTAGTAGTGTAGTATAAACCTCTCCCTAGTTCCTAGTAGTGTAGTATAAACCTCTCCCTAGCAGTGTAGTATAAACCTCTCCCTAGTTCCTAGTAGTGTAGTATAAACCTCTCCCTAGCAGTGTAGTATAAACCTCTCCCTAGTTCCTAGCAGTGTAGTATAAACCTCTCCCTAGCAGTGTAGTATAAACCTCTCCCTAGTTCCTAGTAGTGTAGTATAAACCTCTCCCTAGTTCCTAGTAGTGTAGTATAAACCTCTCCCTAGTTCCTAGCAGTGTAGTATAAACCTCTCCCTAGCTCCTAGTAGTGTAGTATAAACCTCTCCCTAGTTCCTAGCAGTGTAGTATAAACCTCTCCCTAGTTCCTAGCAGTGTAGTATAAACCTCTCCCTAGTTCCTAGTAGTGTAGTATAAACCTCTCCCTAGTTCCTAGTAGTGTAGTATAAACCTCTCCCTAGCAGTGTAGTATAAACCTCTCCCTAGCTCCTAGCAGTGTAGTATAAACCTCTCCCTAGCTCCTAGCAGTGTAGTATAAACCTCTCCCTAGTAGTGTAGTATAAACCTCTCCCTAGTAGTGTAGTATAAACCTCTCCCTAGCTCCTAGCAGTGTAGTATAAACCTCTCCCTAGCTCCTAGCAGTGTAGTATAAACCTCTCCCTAGTAGTGTAGTATAAACCTCTCCCTAGTAGTGTAGTATAAACCTCTCCCTAGTTCCTAGCAGTGTAGTATAAACCTCTCCCTAGTAGTGTAGTATAAACCTCTCCCTAGTAGTGTAGTATAAACCTCTCCCTAGTAGTGTAGTATAAACCTCTCCCTAGCTCCTAGCAGTGTAGTATAAACCTCTCCCTAGCTCCTAGCAGTGTAGTATAAACCTCTCCCTAGTAGTGTAGTATAAACCTCTCCCTAGTAGTGTAGTATAAACCTCTCCCTAGTTCCTAGCAGTGTAGTATAAACCTCTCCCTAGTAGTGTAGTATAAACCTCTCCCTAGTAGTGTAGTATAAACCTCTCCCTAGTCCCTAGCAGTGTAGTATAAACCTCTCCCTAGTCCCTAGCAGTGTAGTATAAACCTCTCCCTAGTTCCTAGTAGTGTAGTATAAACCTCTCCCTAGTTCCTAGTAGTGTAGTATAAACCTCTCCCTAGCAGTGTAGTATAAACCTCTCCCTAGCTCCTAGCAGTGTAGTATAAACCTCTCCCTAGCTCCTAGCAGTGTAGTATAAACCTCTCCCTAGTAGTGTAGTATAAACCTCTCCCTAGTAGTGTAGTATAAACCTCTCCCTAGCTCCTAGCAGTGTAGTATAAACCTCTCCCTAGCTCCTAGCAGTGTAGTATAAACCTCTCCCTAGTAGTGTAGTATAAACCTCTCCCTAGTAGTGTAGTATAAACCTCTCCCTAGTTCCTAGCAGTGTAGTATAAACCTCTCCCTAGTAGTGTAGTATAAACCTCTCCCTAGCTGGAAGGAGTTAGTGACACCTTAGACCTAACAAGGCAGTTTCCCTGGAACTCTCAGCCTCCTCGCCAGAAGGTTCAGGTGCAGCCAGCCAGCCAGCCTGCCAGCCAGCCAGCCAGCCAACCAGCCAGCCAGCCAAACCAGCCAGCCAGCCAGCCAGCCGAGGCAGCACCACACTTCTGCTGCTGTACATCACCTGCCTGCCACACTGACAGCTCATACAAACGGTGGGTCGTTCACAGTCACCTCCTTCTACACCATATAGGCAGGAACTCACAAATACTGACAGCAATTACTCAGCTCAAACCTCCGCTGTCTATCGTCTTTCCTTTCATCATCAAATCAGATATTGGCGTGCTATTTGTGTATTTGTGTTCAGGGCAGGACGTCTTTAACATGTCTTGACCGGACAGAATGAAAGGTCTGTATGAAGGATCTGGTTCAGGGTACGAAAAGAAAACGCAGAATATTACTTTTAGGTACGAAAAGTATAAACTAGCATAATATTACTTTTAGGTACGTATAAAGAAAACGTATAATATTACTTTTAGGTGTAGTAAAAAAACGCTAGTAGAATATTACTTTTAGGTAGCAGAAAAGAAAACGCAGAATATTACTTTTAGGTACGTATAAAAGTTCCTAAAGTATAAAGAATATTACTTTTAGGTACAAAGGCCGAGCGACGGATCGAGAAGGAAAGAGTCGAGTGCTTGATTTGTAAATTGAGAGGTGCCGTAAAAAAACGAAAGTGAACCTAAGAGGAGGGTGACCTTAAGGGGCTCTGAGGTAAACCTCTCCCCGGAGCATGCAAAAACAAATCACCTTTTATAATACACATTGCATGCATTATCATCACATTATCATACTGGCATAGTGCAGTAGAGGGAGGCGCTAGCAGAAGTTGCACCACATTGGTATAAAAAAAAAAATTAATACACTTTTGCCTTTTTTAAAATGCATTTCGTTCAATTCTACATCAGTTTAATAAATGACTGGAGGTTTTAGCAGAAACCTTCTTAATACCTCACAAATCTCAGATAAATATAAACAACCTTGTCTTCAATAGCCGAGGCCTCGGCGTTCAGAGGAAGAACATACTGTGTTGTACAGTATCAGGACGGAAATTATAATCCTAAAATATCTTCCCCTTTTCACTGATTCACCCAACGAGGAGCAGCTCACTCTCCGTTCCTAGAATGGTATAAACCCCACTCGTGCCAAAAGCTTATCTCTCTTGTTTTACTTTGTAACACCGCACTGGTAGTGTGGGAAGCACTGGTGGTGTAGGAAGCACTGTGAGAAGCACTGGTGGTGTGGGAAGCACTGTGGGAAGAACTGTGGGAAGCACTGTGGGAACCACTGTGAGAATCACTGGTGGTGTGGGAAGCACTGGTGGTGTGAGAAGCACTGCGGGAAGCACTGTGAGAAGCACTGGTGGTGTGGGAAGCACTGGTGGTGTGGGAAGCACTGTGGGAAGCACTGTGAGAAGCACTGTGGGAAGCACTGAGGAAACCACTGTGGGAAGCACTGTGGGAAGCACTGGTGGTGTGGGAAGCACTGGTGGTATGGGAAGAACTGTGGGAAGCACTGGTGGTGTGGGAAGCACTGTGGGAAGCACTGGTGGTGTGGGAGGCACTGGTGGTGTGGGAAGCACTGTGGGAAGCACTGTGGTAAACACTGTGGGAAGCACTGTGGGAAGCACTGTGGGAAGCACTGGTGCTGTGGGAAGCACTGTGGGAAGCACTGGTGGTGTGGGAAGCACTGTGAGAAGCACTGGTGGGAAGCACTGTGGGAAACACTGTGGGAAACACTGTGGGAAGCACTGTGAGAAGCACTGTGAGAAGCAGTGTGGGAAGCACTGTGAGAAGCACTGTGAGAAGCACTGTGGGAAGCACTGTGGGAAGCACTGTGAGAAGCACTGTGGGAAGCACTGGTGATGTGAGAAGCACTGTGGGAAGCACTGTGAGAAGCACTGTGGGAAGCACTGTGGGAAGCACTGTGAGAAGCACTGTGAGAAGCACTGTGGGAAGCACTGTTGGTGTGGGAAGCACTGGTGGTATGGGAAGCACTGTGGGAAGCACTGGTGGTGTGGGAAGCATTGTGAGAAGAACTGGTGGTGTGGGAAGCACTGTGGGAAGCACTGTGGAAGGAGGTGAAGCACTGGTGGTGTGGAAGCACTGTGGGAAACACTGTGGGAAGCAATGTGAGAAGCACTGTGGGAAGCACTGCGGGAAGCACTGTGGGAAGCACTGTGGGAAGCACTGGTGGTGTGGGAAGCACTGTGGGTGTGGGAAGCACTGTGAGAAGCACTGGTAGTGTGGGAAGCACTTTGGGAAGCACTGTGAGAAGCACTGTGGGAAGCACTGTGGAATATTACTTTTAGGCACTGTGGAAACTTTTAAAGGAAGCACTGGTGGTGTGGGAAGCACTGTGGGAAGCACTGTGGGAAGCACTGTGGGAAGCACTGTGGGAAGCACTGTGGGAAGCACTGGTGGTGTGGGAAGCACTGTGGGAAGCACTGGTGGTGTGGGAAGCACTGTGGGAAGCACTGTAGGAAGCACTGTGAGAAGCACTGTGAGAAGCACTGTGGGAAGCACTGTGAGAAGCACTGTGGGAAGCACTGTGAGAAGCACTGTGAGAAGCACTGTGAGAAGCACTGGTGGTGTGGGAAGCACTGTGGGAAGCACTGTGGGAAGCACTATGAGAAGCCTGTGGGAAGCACTGTGAGAAGCACTGGTGGTGTGGGAAGCACTGTGGGAAAAACTGTGGGAAGCACTGTGGGAAGCACTGTGAGAAGCACTGGTGGTGTGGGAAGCACTGGTGGTGTCAGAAGCACTGCGAGAAGCACTGTGAGAAGCACTGGTGGTGTGGGAAGCACTGTGGGAAGCACTGTGAGAAGCACTGTGGGAAGCACTGTGGGAAGCACTGTGGGAAGCACTGTGAGAAGCACTGTGGGAAGCACTGTGGGAAGCACTGTGGGAAGCACTGTGGGAAGCACTGGTGCTGTGGGAAGCACTGGTGGTGTGGGAAGCACTGTGGGAAGCACTGGTGGTGTGGGAAGCACTGTGGGAAGCACTGTGGGAAGCACTGGTGGTGTGGGAAGCACTGGTGGTGTGGGAAGCACTGTGGGAAGCACTGTGGTAAGCACTGTGGGAAGCACTGTGGGAAGCACTGTGGGAAGCACTGTGGGAAGCACTGGTGGTGTGGGAAGCACTGTGGGAAGCACTGGTGGTGTGGGAAGCACTGTGAGAAGCACTGGTGGTGTGGGAAGCACTGTGGGAAGCACTGTGAGAAGCACTGTGAGAAGCACTGTGGGAAGCACTGTGGGAAGCACTGTGGGAAGCACTGTGGGAAGCACTGTGGGAAGCACTGTGAGAAGCACTGTGAGATGCACTGTGAGAAGCACTGTGGGAAGCACTGTGAGAATCACTGTGGGAAGCACTGTGGGAAGCACTGTGGGAAGCACTGTGGGAAGCACTGGTGGTGTGAGAAGCACTGTGGGAAGCACTGTGAGAAGCACTGTGGGAAGCACTGTGGGAAGCACTGTGAGAAGCACTGTGAGAAGCACTGTGAGAAGCACTGTGGGAAGCACTGTTGGTATGGGAAGCACTGGTGGTATGGGAAGCACTGTGGGAAGCACTGTGAGAAGCACTGGTGGTGAGGGAAGCACTGTGAGAAGCATTGGTGGTGTGGGAAGCACTGTGGGAAGCACTGTGGGAAGCACTGTGAGAAGCACTGGTGGTGTGGGAAGCACTGTGGGAAGCACTGTGGGAAGCACTGTGGGAAGCACTGTGGGAAGCACTGTGGGAAGCACTGTGGGAAGCACTGGTGGTGTGGGAAGCACTGTGGGAAGCACAGGTGGTGTGGGAAGCACTGTGAGAAGCACTGGTGGTGTGGGAAGCACTGTGGGAAGCACTGTGAGAAGCACTGGTGGTGTGTGAAGCACTGTGGGAAGCACTGTGGGAAGCACTGTGGGAAGCACTGTGGGAAGCACTGTGGGAAGCACTATGAGAAGCACTGTGAGAAGCACTGTGAGAAGCACTGGTGGTGTGGGAAGCACTGTGGGAAGAACTGTGGGAAGCACTGTGGGAAGCACTGTGAGAAGCACTGGTGGTGTGGGAAGCACTGGTGGTGTCAGAAGCACTGCGGGAAGCACTGTGACAAGCACTGGTGGTGTGGGAAGCACTGGTGGTGTGGGAAGCACTGTGGGAAGCACTGTGAGAAGCACTGTGGGAAGCACTGAGGGAAGCACTGTGGGAAGCACTGGTGGTGTGGGAAGCACTGGTGGTATGGGAAGCACTGTGGGAAGCACTGGTGGTGTGGGAAGCACTGTGAGAAGCACTGGTGGTGTGGGAAGCACTGTGAGAAGCACTGTGGGAAGCACTGTGGGAAACACTGTGGGAAACACTGTGGGAAGCACTGTGAGAAGCACTGTGAGAAGCAGTGTGGGAAGCACTGTGAGAAGCACTGTGAGAAGCACTGTGGGAAGCACTGTGGGAAGCACTGTGATAAGCACTGTGGGAAGCACTGGTGATGTGAGAAGCACTGTGGGAAGCACTGTGAGAAGCACTGTGGGAAGCACTGTGGGAAGCACTGTGAGAAGCACTGTGAGAAGCACTGTGGGAAGCACTGTTGGTGTGGGAAGCACTGGTGGTATGGGAAGCACTGTGGGAAGCACTGGTGGTGTGGGAAGCATTGTGAGAAGAACTGGTGGTGTGGGAAGCACTGTGGGAAGCACTGTGGGAAGCACTGGTGGTGTGAGAAGCACTGTGGGAAACACTGTGGGAAGCAATGTGAGAAGCACTGTGGGAAGCACTGTGGGAAGCACTGTGGAAGCACTGTGGGAAGCACTGGTGGTGTGGGAAGCACTGTGGGTGTGGGAAGCACTGTGAGAAGCACTGGTAGTGTGGGAAGCACTTTGGGAAGCACTGTGAGAAGCACTGTGGGAAGCACTGTGGGAAGCACTGGTGGTGTGGGAAGCACTGTGGGAAGCACTGTGGGAAACACTGTGGGAAGCACTGTGGGAAGCACTGTGGGAAGCACTGGTGGTGTGGGAAGCACTGTGGGAAGCACTGGTGGTGTGGGAAGCACTGTGAGAAGCACTGTAGGAAGCACTGTGAGAAGCACTGTGAGAAGCCCTGTGGGAAGCACTGTGAGAAGCACTGTGGGAAGCACTGTGAGAAGCACTGTGGGAAGCACTGTGAGAAGCACTGTGAGAAGCACTGTGAGAAGCACTGGTGGTGTGGGAAGCACTGTGGGAAGCACTGTGGGAAGCACTATGAGAAGCCTGTGGGAAGCACTGTGAGAAGCACTGGTGGTGTGGGAAGCACTGTGGGAAAAACTGTGGGAAGCACTGTGGGAAGCACTGTGAGAAGCACTGGTGGTGTGGGAAGCACTGGTGGTGTCAGAAGCACTGCGAGAAGCAGTGTGGAAGCACTGGTGACTTAAATGTAAATGAAATGTAAAAGCACTGGTGGTGTGGGAAGCACTGTGGGAAGCACTGTGAGAAGCACTGTGGGAAGCACTGTGGGAAGCACTGAGGGAAGCACTGTGGGAAGCACTGTGGGAAGCACTGGTGGTGGGAAGCACTGGTGGTGTGGGAAGCACTGTGGGAAGCACTGGTGGTGTGGGAAGCACTGTGGGAAGCACTGTGGGAAGCACTGGTGGTGTGGGAAGCACTGGTGGTTTGGGAAGCACTGTGGGAAGCACTGTGGTAAACACTGTGGGAAGCACTGTGGGAAGCACTGTGGGAAGCACTGTGGGAAGCACTGGTGGTGTGGGAAGCACTGTGGGAAGCACTGGTGGTGTGGGAAGCACTGTGAGAAGCACTGGTGGTGTGGGAAGCACTGTGGGAAGCACTGTGAGAAGCACTGTGGGAAGCACTGTGGGAAGCACTGTGGGAAGCACTGTGGGAAGCACTGTGAGAAGCACTGTGAGAAGCACTGTGAGAAGCACTGTGGGAAGCACTGTGAGAATCACTGTGGGAAGCACTGTGGGAAGCACTGTGGGAAGCACTGTGGGAAGCACTGGTGGTGTGAGAAGCACTGTGGGAAGCACTGTGAGAAGCACTGTGGGAAGCACTGTGGGAAGCACTGTGAGAAGCACTGTGGGAAGCACTGTGAGAAGCACTGTGGGAAGCACTGTTGGTGTGGGAAGCACTGGTGGTATGGGAAGCACTGTGGGAAGCACTGTGAGAAGCACTGGTGGTGTGGGAAGCACTGTGAGAAGCATTGGTGGTGTGGGAAGCACTGTGGGAAGCACTGTGGGAAGCACTGTGAGAAGCACTGGTGGTGTGGGTAGCACTGTGGGAAGCACTGTGGGAAGCACTGTGGGAAACACTGTGGGAAGCACTGTGGGAAGCACTGGTGGTGTGGGAAGCACTGTGGGAAGCACAGGTGGTGTGGGAAGCACTGTGAGAAGAACTGGTGGTGTGGGAAGCACTGTGGGAAGCACTGTGAGAAGCACTGTGAGAAGCACTGTGAGAAGCACTGGTGGTGTGTGAAGCACTGTGGGAAGCACTGTGAGAAGCACTGTGGGAAGCACTGTGGGAAGCACTGTGGGAAGCACTATGAGAAGCACTGTGAGAAGCACTGTGAGAAGCACTGGTGGTGTGGGAAGCACTGTGGGAAGAACTGTGAGAAGCACTGGTGGTGTGGGAAGCACTGGTGGTGTCAGAAGCACTGCGGGAAGCACTGTGACAAGCACTGGTGGTGTGGGAAGCACTGGTGGTGTGGGAAGCACTGTGGGAAGCACTGTGAGAAGCACTGGTGGTGTGGGAAGCACTGGTGGTGTCAGAAGCACTGCGGGAAGCACTGTGACAAGCACTGGTGGTGTGGGAAGCACTGGTGGTGTGGGAAGCACTGTGGGAAGCACTGTGAGAAGCACTGTGGGAAGCACTGTGGGAAGCACTGAGGGAAGCACTGTGGGAAGCACTGGTGGTGTGGGAAGCACTGGTGGTGTGGGAAGCACTGTGGGAAGCACTGGTGGTGTGGGAAGCACTGTGGGAAGCACTGGTGGTGTGGGAAGCACTGGTGGTGTGGGAAGCACTGTAGGAAGCACTGTGGTAAACACTGTGGGAAGCACTGAGGGAAGCACTGTGGGAAGCACTGGTGGTGTGGGAAGCACTGTGGGAAACAAGCACTGTGTCTTGTTGAATGGGGGTCTTGTTGAATGGGGTTCTGTTGGGAATGTGGGGGCACTTGTTGAATGGGGGTCTTGTTGAATGGGGTCTTGTTGAATGGGGTTCTTGTTGATTAAGGGTCTTGTTGATGGGGGTCTTGTTGAATGGGAAGTCTTGTTGAATGTGGGGTCTTGTTGAATGGGAAGGTCTTGTTGAATGGGGTTCTTGTTGAATGGGAAGTCACTGTGAATGGGGGTCTTGTTGAATGGGGGTCTTGTTGAATGGGGTTCTTGTTGATTGGGGGTCTTGTTGATTGGGAAGTCTTGTTGAATGGGGAACTGTTGAAGGCACTGTGTGTGCACTGGGAAGCACTGTCTTGTTGAATGGGGGTCTTGTTGAATGGGGTTCTTGTTGAATGGGGGTCTTGTTGAAGCATGGGGTTCTTGTTGAATGGGGGTCTTGTTGAATGGAAGTCACTGTGAATGGGGCACTGTTGAATGGGGGTCTTGTTGAATGCACTGGGTCTTGTTGAATGGGGTTCTTGTTGAATGGGGGTCTTATTGAATGGAGGGTCTTGTTGAATGGGGTTCTTGTTGAATGGGGGTCTTGTTGAATGGGGTTCTTGTTGAATGGGGGTCTTGTTGAATGGGGTTCTTGTTGAATGGGGTTCTTGTTGAATGGGGGTCTTGTTGAATGGGGGTCTTGTTGAATGGGGTTCTTGTTGAATGGGGATCTTGTTGATTAGGGGTCTTGTTGATTGGGGGTGTTGTTGAATGGGGGTCTTATTGAAGAAGGGAAGGAGGATGTTCTCCATGTATTTCCTATCACTCTCGACTCTCGGATACTGAATATATTCAGACAGTCACGTTTCATCCGTTATATTGTATTAGCATTACATTTGACTCTCCGACCTTGTTTATAGCCTCTGGGATTGAAATGATGTGATGCCGTGTCGGATCTAGTTCACAAAACAAAGGGGTGGTCCTGTAGCTCAGTTGGTAGAGCATGGCGCTTGTAACGCCAGGGAAGTGGGTTCAATCCCCGGGACCACCCATACGTAGAATGTATGCACACATGACTGTAAGTCGCTTTGGATAAAAGTGTCTGCTAAATGGCATATATTATTATTATTATTATATTATACAAAACATGTTGGAGACACGAGAATGTCAGTTGATGAAATTTTGTTTAGATGATTTTACAACGTGAGCCACCCGTTGTCACTTTTGAACTTTTGATTCGATTATTTTTCTTGGAAACAAACTGGATGTAAAAGATTATCCCAGAATATGCTCTTTTCACTTAAACAGAAACATCCTGCTCTGGATTATTTTTGTTTGTAAAAACACTTTGTTAGAGATTTGACTGAACAACGGATTTAACTGTTCAACTGCTTTTGTACTGTGGTATGCTGTTGTTGTTTTGTTGTTGTTTTTCAACCAAAGCTGTGCTTCAAATTCCTGCCGATGTGCAGGGGGGGGGGGAGGGGGGGGTGCATGTAGGTAGAGTTATTAAAGGGACTATGCATAGATAATAAACACAGATTAGCAGCAGCGTAAAAAAAGAGGGCGGGGTTCAATGCAAAACATTCGGGTAGCCATTTTGATTAGCTGTTCAGGAGTCTTATGGCTTGGGGGGTAGAAGCTGTTAAGAAAGCATTTTGAACCTAGACTTGGCGCTCCGGTACCACCACTTGCCGTGCGGTAGCAGAGGAAACTACGCCCAGGATGGCTGGGGTTTTGGGATATTTTTAGGGCCTTCCTCTGACACCGCCTGGTATCTGGATGGCAGGAAGCTTGGTCCCAGTGGTTTACTTATTAGCAGTATAGAACCTTGCGGTCGGAGGCTGAGCAGTTGCCATACCAGGCAGTGATTCAACCAGTCTCGATGCTCTCAATGTTGCAGCTGTAGAACCTTATGAGGATCTTAGGACCCATGACACATCTCAGTCTCCTGAGGGGGAATAGGCCGTCTTCGTGACTGTTTTGGTGTGTTCGGACCATGACAGTTTGTGGACACCAAGGAGATTGTAGCTCTCAACCAGCTCCATTACAGCCCGTCGATGAGAATGGGACGTGCTCAGCCATCCTTTTCCTGTAGTCCACGATCAAATCTGTTGTCTTGATCACGTTGATCAAGTCGGTGATCAGGCCTACCACTGTTGTGTCGTCGGAAAACTTGATGATGGTGTTGGAGTTGTGCCTGGCCATGCAGTTGTGGGTGAACAGGGAGTATAGGAGGGGACTAAGCACCCACCCCTGAGGGGCCACCGTGTTGAGGATCAGCGTGGCAGATGTGTTGTTGCCTACCCTTACCACCTGGGGGCAGCCCATCAGGAAGTTTAGGATCAGGTTGCAGGGGGAGGTGTTTAGTCTCAGGGTCCTTAGCTTAGTGATGAGCTTTGTGGGCACTATGGTGTTGAAAGCTGAGCTGTAGTCAATGAACAGCATTCTCACGTTGGTGTTTATTTTGTCCAGGTGGGAAAGGGCTGTGTGGAGTACAATAGAGATTGCATCATCTGTGCATGCTCAGAGTACACGTCCTGGTAATCCATCTGGTCTGTTTAATGGTGTTGCTTACATCAGCTACGGAGAGTGTGATTGCACAGTTGTCCGGAACAGCTGGTGCTCTCATGTATGCTTCAGTGTTGCTTGCCTCGAAGCATGCATAGAAGCCGTTAAGCTTGTCTGGTAGGCTCGTGTCACTTGGCAGCTCGCGGCTGCGCTTCCCTTTGTAGTTCGTAATAGTTTGCAAGCCTTTCCACGTCAGAGAAGCGTCGGAGCTGGTGTAGTAGGATGCAATCTTAGTCCTGTATTGAGGCTTTGCCTGTTTAATGGTTCGTGGGAGGGCATAGCGGGATTTCTTAAAATCATACGGGTTAGAGTCCCACTCCTTGAAACCAGCAGCTCTACCCTTTAGTGCGGATGTTGCCTGTAATCCATGGCTTCTGGTTGGGGTATGTACGTACGGTCACTGTGGGTACGATGTCATCGATGCACTTATTTATGAAACCGGTGACTGAGGTTATACTCGTCATCAGAGGAATCCCGGAACATATTCCAGTCTGACTGCAAAACAGTCCTGTAGTTTTGCATCTGTATCATCTGACCACTTCTGTATTCATCAAGTCACTGGTATTTCCTGCTTTAGTTTTAGCTTGTAAGCAGGAATCAGGAGGATAGAATTATGATCAGATTCGCCAATTGGAAGGCGAGGGAGCGCTTTGTACGTGTCTCTGTGTGGGGAGTAAATGTGGTCTAAAGTTTTTCCTCTGGTTGCACATTTAACATGCTGGTAAAATGGATTTAAGTTTGCCTGCATTACAGTTCCTGACCACTAGGAGTGCCGCCTCTGGATGAGCATTTTCCTGTTTGTTTATGGCCTTATACAGCTCATTGAGTGTGGTCTTAGTGCCAGCATCAGTCTATGGTGGTAAATATACTGCTCCGAAAAAATCTAGATGAAAACTCTCTTGGTAAATAAAGTGGTCTACAGTTTATCATGAGATACTCTACCTCGGGCGAGCAAAACATCGAGACTTCCTTAATATTAGATTTCATGCACCAGACCACCAACACTTGTCTTACCAGAGGCAGCTGTTCTGTCTTTTTATATTTGATTAAAAAACATTTTTTTTATTGAATATTCAAGACATACAATATACTTGCAGCTGTTCTGATGGACAGAAAACCCAGCCAGCTGTATGCTATCCATGTCGTCGTTCAGCCAAGACTCGGTGAAACATAATATATTAGAGTTTCTAATGTTGGTACGGAAGTCTTAAACGGAGATCATCCAGTTTATTCTCAAGTGACGTTGGCCAATAGAACAGATAGATGGTAGAGGCGGGTTAACCAATCACCAACAAATTCCCACAAGGCACCTGGACCTGCGTACCCTGTATCGGCATCTCTTCTTTTCTTTTCTTCTTTATGCGAATGACAGGCATTTGGGCCTGGTCCGGTATTCGCGTCCGGCTTCGCGTCCAGTTCAAGGTGAGTGATCACTTGTCTGATGTCCAGAAGTTATTTTCGGTCGTAGGAAACGGTGTACAAAGTTACAAACAACGGGGGGAAAAAACACACACAAAATACCCGTAAAATGGCAGCCATCTCCCTCCGGCGCCATTTCAGATCGTTCTGAAATGGAATAACATTCTGACATCCTGAGTTGAATAGAGCCACTTGTACAGTCAGGATTGTAATAGAACTACAGAGGAGTATCAGACAATTCTATATTTATATTATTATTATTATTATTATTATTATATATATATATACTACTATTATTCTATATTTATATTATTATTATTATTATTATATATACTACTATTATTCTAACATCACAGTAAAACAATGTCAATAGAATCACTGTTGATTGTCCTTCACATTATTACCTGTGGTCGCCACGGAAACCAGACATGATTGATATCACACCACGTAGAGCTGCAGACCCAACCAATCCCCTTCCTAAAACAAACCGCCATTCTTTTAGGTATCAGATCTGCCTGTTTCACACTGTCCCCCCCAACCCCCCCCCCATCTCAACGGAATTAGCATGTTCACTGAATGAATCAACAATTCATTGTACACACAGTGAATTGTGTATTGAATGTAGGTGTTAATGCATTACTCCTCGGAATAGACAGGACTTGGCCTAATGAATAGCACACTGATGACATTGGTGGAAACAAGTGGATTGCTTGGATCAGCAATTATGCCTGTTGCTTGTTGACATGTGACTAAACTAAATTAATGGCTTCAGAGAGAGAAAGGGGGGGTCCCAAATGGCACCCTATTCCCTATGTAGTGTTCACTGATTTTGACCACAGTTTATGGACCCTGGTCAAAAGTAGTGTACTATATAGGGAATAGGGTGCCATTTGGGACAAATAAAGGGAGAGTGTGTGTCCCTCACACTGACTGCTTTGTCCACAACTGTGACATTGCCATTGCTCCATATCCATGAGAGAGAGAGAGAGAGAGAGAGAGAGAGAGAGAGAGAGAGAGAGAGAGAGAGAGAGAGAGAGAGAGAGAGAGAGAGAGAGAGAGAGAGAGAGAGAGAGGTGTCTCTCACAGTGACTGCCTCGTCCACAGTTGTGACATTGCTCCATATCCGTCCATAAATCAACCGTCCCTGTCATGTCCTTGTGCTTAATGCTATTGGAGATACGTGGTTTGAAAAGCGTGGATGTTATGTCTGGATTAGGATCCAGAATTCCTAGAATAATCATTCCTTTTTCCATGTATACAAGACACGATGATGCTTTAGCTAACATGTCTTTGGTCCAAAAGAACAATAAGACATCCTATAAAGAGAAGAGAGGAAAAAACATTTGATATAATCTTTAAATCCTTTTCCAATCAAGAACAAAGAGTAAAACAATCAGATTAGGCGCTTTAAGCATACGTGACCCTTCAGAATCTGCCCCTAGAAGTCCTGTGACCTCTTGGTTTAAATACAGGATTTGTCCCATACAGAAACCTAGACAGTGGTACCATAGGGCAGATATCTTCACATCTGCTTTTCACCAGGTGACAGAGCTACCTCTTCTCACCACCACCTCTCCTCTACCTCTCTATGTCTGTCCCGTCCACATCTGTTTATATACGGCAACAAATCTGTGGTTGATGCATCTTGTTGATGTATCTTGTTGATGTGGCCCTACAGTCATTATCCCCATAGAGGACACTGTGAACTCTGCTCCATTCCTCCCAGCCACTAGAGATCGCCTTCCCCAGATGAAAAGTTTATGAATTGTATAACGCGTTAACCACCGTGCGATCACATGGAATAAAACACTGATTGACCTTTCAAATGCCTTTAAAACCAAAGCCCTGATTCACGGTGAAATGAATACAAGGACTTCTGAAGAAACAAACGGTGAAACTAGAACGTTCCTCCTGGGTCGTTCCACGTCCAGCCGTGACGTCTTTCATCTCAGATGGTTCTGAAATCCTTTCTAATTGAGTGATCACTTGTAATTTCAAATTGGCCATTTTATAGGATTCATGTAATATTCGATAAATATAGCACCGAACATCGGATTTGGACCAAACCTTTTCCTACCAAATGAGTAAAACATGAGGAATCCAAAGAAACAGTCAAAAGCTGCCAACGGATCCCCCGCACCCCACCCCACCCCACACCCCACCCCACCCCACCCCACACCCCGCACCCCACCCCACACCAATCCCACCCCACACCCCACACCAATCCCACCCCACCCCACACCAATCCCACCCCACACCCCACACCAACCCCACCCCTGAGTATACAGTATCAGTTCTCTATGTTTGACAACTAGTATGGAGCTGTGGCTTGGAGTATTGTTTCTTTCTATGTTAATGTATTCTCAGTGAATTTGGTGATGTTTTTCCCCACTGTTCAGAGAAATTAGTCTTTGAAGTTAGATTTATGTCCCATCCTACATCCTGATCTGACCATGTTCTGACCACTAGATGGTGCTGTTCCTGCTATTAGGTGATTTTTTAAAATGTGTTTATTGTAAACCACACAGAGTAATGTAGTGGACTGGACCATCTTTCACTGAGCATTTGGATTACAGCCTAAACTGTGCACCGTTGCAATTTCTTTACCCAAAAGCCTTTGCGACACGAAAGACTGGGTTTAGTGAAACAGTAATGCAATGTATGTAAATACGAATGCATGAAACTATGATTCATGATGCTGAAGCCATACTGATTAATTGCAATGCAGATATATTTTGCATTTCTCAAGTAATATTTAAGTGCAGTTACACCATTGGCCAAGAGACAGACTCAGTCTGCAGCTTCAGTGTAAAAGTTTACTTTGCACTCAGAAACCAAATGACTGACATAATGACTGGCATAATGACTGACATAATGACTGACATAATGATTGACATATTGACTGGCATATTGACTGGCATAAAGATATAAAACTGTATTTTTTGTGAAGAATCAACAACAAGTGGGACACAATAATGAAGTGGAACGACATTTATTGGATATTTCAAACTTTTTTAACAAATCAAAAACTGAAAAATTGGGCGTGCAAATGTACAGATTTATATCTTTATGTTTGAAGCCTGAAATGTGGCAAAAGGTCGCAAAGTTCAAGGGGGCCGAATACTTTCGCAAGGCACTGTATATTGACTGAAATATTGACTGGCATATCGACTGGCATGACTGATATTTTGACTGACATAATGACTGACATAATGACTGACATAACCACTGACATAATCACTGACATAATCACTGGCATAATCACTGGCATAATCACTGGCATAATCACTGGCATAATCACCGACATGATGACTGACATGATGACTGACACATTGACTGACATAATGACTGACATAATGATTGACATAATGACTGACAATGACAAAAATTGACTGACATGTTTACTAATATATTGACATATTTCTATAACAGCAGATTATGTGCTGAGAGAAATAATACTCTTCCAATATATTCGATATCACTCACTAAAGAGGCTTACACTGTCTGAAGAGGATTACACTGACTGAAGAGGATTACACTGATTGAAGAGGATTACACTGACTGAAGAGGATTACACTGATTGAAGAGGATTACACTGATTGAAGAGGATTACACTGATTGAAGAGGATTACACTGACTGAAGAGGATTACACTGACTGAAGGGGATTACACTGACTGAAGGGGATTACACTGACTGAAGAAGATTATACTGACTGAAGAGGATTACACTGACTGAAGAGGATTACACTGACTGAAGAGGATTACACTGACTGAAGAGGATTACACTGACTAAAGAGGATTACACTGACTAAAGAGGATTACACTGACTGAAGAGGATTACACTGACTGAAGAGGAGTACACTGACTGAAGAGGATTACACTGACTGAAGAGGAGTACACTGACTGAAGAGGATTACACTGACTGAAGTGGATTACACTGACTGAAGAGGATTCCACTGACTAAAGAGGATTACACTGATTGAAGAGGATTACACTGACTAAAGAGGATTACACTGACTGAAGAGGAGTACACTGACTGAAGAGGATTACACTGACTGAAGAGGATTACACTGACTGAAGAGGAGTACACTGACTGAAGAGGCTAACACTGACTAAAGAGGATTACACTGATTGAAGTGGATTACACTGACTGAAGAGGATTACACTGACTGAAGACATTACTCTGACTAAAGAGGATTACTCTGACTGAAGACATTACTCTGACTAAATAGGATTACACTGACTGAAGACATTACTCTGACTAAAGAGGATTACACTGACTGAAGACATTACTCTGACTAAAGAGGATTACACTGACTGAAGACATTACTCTGACTAAAGAGGATTACACTGACTGAAGACATTACTCTGACTAAGAGGATTACACTGACTGAAGACATTACACTGACTGAAGAGGATTACACTGATTGAAGAGGATTACACTGACTGAAGAGGATTACACTGACTAAAGAGGATTACACTGACTGAAGAGGAGTACACTGACTGAAGAGGATTACACTGACTAAAGAGGATTACACTGAATGAAGAGGATTACACTGATTGAAGAGGATTACACTGACTGAAGAGGATTACACTGACTAAAGAGGATTACACTGATTGAAGTGGATTACACTGACTGAAGAGGATTACACTGACTGAAGACATTACTCTGACTAAAGAGGATTACACTGACTGAAGACATTACTCTGACTAAAGAGGATTACTCTGACTGAAGACATTACTCTGACTAAATAGGATTACACTGACTGAAGACATTACTCTGACTAAGAGGATTACACTGACTGAAGACATTACACTGACTGAAGAGGATTACACTGATTGAAGAGGATTACACTGACTGAAGAGGATTACACTGACTAAAGAGGATTACACTGACTGAAGAGGAGTACACTGACTGAAGAGGATTACACTGACTAAAGAGGATTACACTGAATGAAGAGGATTACACTGATTGAAGAGGATTACACTGACTGAAGAGGATTACACTGACTAAAGAGGATTACACTGATTGAAGTGGATTACACTGACTGAAGAGGATTACACTGACTGAAGACATTACACTGACTGAAGAGGATTACACTGATTGAAGAGGATTACACTGACTGAAGAGGATTACACTGACTAAAGAGGATTACACTGACTGAAGAGGAGTACACTGACTGAAGAGGATTACACTGACTAAAGAGGATTACACTGAATGAAGAGGATTACACTGACTAAAGAGGATTACACTGACTGAAGAGGAGTACACTGACTGAAGAGGATTACACTGACTAAAGAGGATTACACTGAATGAAGAGGATTACACTGATTGAAGAGGATTACACTGACTGAAGAGGATTACACTGACTAAAGAGGATTACACTGATTGAAGTGGATTACACTGACTGAAGAGGATTACACTGACTGAAGACATTACTCTGACTAAAGAGGATTACACTGACTGAAGACATTACTCTGACTAAAGAGGATTACTCTGACTGAAGACATTACTCTGACTAAAGAGGATTACACTGACTGAAGACATTACTCTGACTAAAGATGATTACACTGACTGAAGACATTACTCTGACTAAAGAGGATTACACTGACTGAAGACATTACTCTGACTAAAGAGGATTACACTGACTGAAGACATTACTCTGACTAAAGAGGATTACACTGACTGAAGACATTACTCTGACTAAAGAGGATTACACTGACTGAAGACATTACTCTGACTAAAGAGGATTACACTGACTGAAGGGGATTACACTGACTGAAGGGGATTACACTGACTGAATACATTACTCTGACTAAAGAGGATTACACTGACTGAAGACATTACTCTGACTAAAGAGGATTACACTGACTGAGGACATTACTCTGACTAAAGAGGATTACTCTGACTAAAGATGATTACACTGACTGAAGACATTACTCTGACTTGACCAAAGACAAAGTAGGCTCACTATAAGACAGAGATGGGCAACTTTGATGGTGATGGGAGGGGCTCAAAAACCTGAACTCATCATGAGTGGCCGCAGTGGCTCGCGGCTCTGCATCCATATACCCACATCTATACCCACATCCATACCTACATCCATACCCACATCCACATCTATACCCACATATATACCCACATCCATACCCACATCCATACCCACATCCATACCCACATCTATACCCACATCCACACCCACATCCACACCCACATCCATACCCACATCTATACCCACATCCATACCCACATCTATACCCACATCTATACCCACATCTACACCCACATCTATACCCACATCCATACCCACATCTATACCCACATCTATACCCACATCTATACCCACATCCATACCCACATCCACACCCACATCCACATCTATACCCACATCTACACCCACATCCATACCCACATCTACACCCACATCTACACCAACATCCATACCCACATCTATACCCACATCTATACCCACATCTATACTCACATCCATACCCACATCCATACCCACATATATCCCCACATGCAGTCAGAGCCGGCCCTAGCCTTTTGGGGCCCCTAAGTTACATTTTGTTGGGGGGCCCTAAGTTACATTTTGTTTGGGGGCTCTAAGTTACATTTTGTTGGGGGGCCCTAAGTTACATTTTTTGGGGGGGGCCTAAGTTACATTTTGTTTGGTTTCCCATGGGGCAGAGAGAAAATGTTCCTGTTTTAAAGCAAGTTTCATGCAATTCTTCACATTTTGTCATGGGACTGTGACGTAGAAGCCCGTCACTGGCCGCGGACAGCATGTGGTCCTTTAACACATTCATCACTCCTCCCTGCTCCGTTATCAGATAAGGTAACGATGTGGGTCGACACGCAAATTAACTTCTCTGTCTTAGTTCATACATTCCACACTTATGTCAGTGTTCATATTTAATATAAGCAATATTTATTTGACTTATCTATGTTATGGATGAGCGCGTTTGTTTGTTCTGTGCCTCTCTCTCTCCATCTCTGTAGCTTCCGGGTATGCTGGATAAGGACCCGAGCTTAGGGAATTGGGCTGACTTTGAAGTGCCTGTCCCGAATGGTTCATTCATGTAAATGGGCATATTGAAAGACACTATCAGTAGTGATGTAATGTTGTAAATGTTATAATGAGGGATATTGTTTCAGAAAAGACGTGTTGCAATGTATATCCTTTGGTATGTTTTAGTTAATGGTAAATGTAGGTTTGACTAGGTAATTGCTTAATTAATTAATTGCTTAATTAATTAATTAATTAATTAATTAGTGTTAATTGTTCTGAGGGGAGGGGCTTCCCCTACAAAAGGAGCCTCTCTTTCAGTTCATGGAGAGGCCATTTTGGATTGAGCTGTTGATGGGGCAGCATTGTTTCTAGCTGGCCCATAAGGTATATGTTAGATGGCAGTACTGTGAATGGGGCAGCATTGTGTTTAGCTGGTCCATAAGGTATATGTTTGATGGCAGTACTGTGGATGGGGCAGCATTGTGTCTAGCTGGCCCATAAGGTATATGTTAGATGGCAGTACTGTGGATGGGGCAGCATTGTGTCTAGCTGGCCCATAAGGTATATGTGGATGGGGCAGCATTGTGTCTAGCTGGCCCATAAGGTATATGTTAGATAGCAGTACTGTGGATGGGGCAGCATTGTGTTTAGCTGGCCCATAAGGTATATGTTAGATAGCAGTACTGTGGATGGGGCAGCATTGTGTTTAGCTGGCCCATAAGGTAAATGTTTGATGGCAGTACTGTGGATGGGGCAGCATTGTGTTTAGCTGGCCCATAAGGTATATGTTTGATGGCAGTACTGTGAATGGGGCAGCATTGTGTTTAGCTGGCCCATAAGGTATATGTTTGATGGCAGTACTGTGAATGGGGCAGCATTGTGTTTAGCTGGCCCATAAGAGTTTGATGGGGCAGTACTGTGGATGGGGCAGCATTGTGTTCAGCTGGCCCATAAGGTATATGTTTTGAAAGCAGTACTGTTGTTTTTGTTCAGGAATCACTATGTAAATAAACAGCCTGAAGCACAGAAGAACTTTTGCAACTCCGCCATCTTTTTATTTTGATAGAGGTTAGGTTTTCCATCCTTCTGGCCTACTCTACGTGATAGAGGTTAGGTTTTCCATCCTTCTGGCCTACTCTACGTGATAGAGGTTAGGTTTTCCAGTACAGCCTTCTGGCCTACTCTACGTGATAGAGGTTAGGTTTTCCAGTACATCCTTCTGGCCTACTCTACGTGATAGAGGTTAGGTTTTCCAGTACAGCCTTCTGGCCTACTCTACGTGATAGAGGTTAGGTTCTCCAGCCTTCTGGCCTACTCTACGTGATAGAGGTCATGTTTTTCAGGCTTCTGGCCTACTCTACTTGCCAGGGACATAGAGCAACTTTTGTTTTTTATATGGTATTTGAGTGAGAGTGACTAACAAAATTATTCGACCATGATAACTACAAGCTTAGATAGCTGGCCGCTAAACTAATTTATCAATCTAATTTTTTTATATTTTGGATGACATGGGCTAACTGAGTGACTGTCGGTGGCTGAAATAACTAGAGGAAAAACTGCTGATGCACAGTCACATGTTTGAAAATGGCACCTTGTGTATTCTACTATTCTAACTCATCAGTAAGTTGAGACCCTGACCGGGTTCCTTCCCGCGGTGCCGCCTGTTGCCCATCCTGGCTATAAGAGGACTGTGGAGAGGCTATGACTGCTTCCACGTGTAGAGCACAGCCTAGCCAAAAGTGTATCAGCTGACAAACTAGAATGTTGACCAAACAATGTATTAAGTATCAGTTACTTTGTTATTTGGCAGTAGGCTATACTATAGTAACTCACTCTAAGAGCATACTGCTGTGGACAGGCTATGGCTGGTTCCCCACCAAATTGGAACTAGGTCTAAACCCTGTATTCGGTGTCAGAGGAGAGGCTAACTGATGTGTTACTGAGAGAATACTGTGGATGGGTCACAGCTGTTTCCTTGCGTAGCCTAGAAGAGAAGAAAGAATCTGGCCAAAGCCATGTTGAGGAGGAAGTTGGGTCTAGACCCTGTATTCAGTATCGGAGAGAGAAACCATGTTGAGTAGGACCCTGTATTCAGTATCAGAGAGAGAAACCATGTTGAGAAGGACCCTGTATTCAGTATCAGAGAGGAACCATGTTGAGAAGGACCCTGTATTCAGTATCGGAGAAACCATGTTGAGGAAGTTTGGTCTAGACCCTTTATTCAGTATCAGAGACTTAATCCCATTACATCCCCATGTTTCTGGAAATCCCAGTGGCAGACAGAGTGACAGGATTACATTTATTAGTGCAGTGGACACGGTCATGCTTGTACTTGAGCCAGGGAGCAGGGCTACAAGTGCTGCTATTCTGGGCTGTGGGGCTTGTGCATTTCATCGTCCTGGTTGAATGAGAACACCGTTTTTTATTTTACCTTTATTTAACTCGGCAAGTCAGTTAAGAACAAATTCTTATGTTCAATGACGGCCTGGGAACAGTGGGTTAACTGCCTGTTCAGGGGCAGATCGACAAATTTGTACCTTGTCAGCTCGGGGGTTTGAACTCACAACCTTCCGGTTACTAGTCCAACGCTCTAACCACTAGGCTACCCTGTTGTAGTCTGGTGTATTTGAATGGTGTCTTCAGTGTATGTCCAGCATAGCGTATGAACAAACATTACTGCTGTCGTCAACCCAAACTAGATAAATAGAAGAAAAGGTTTTCATTTAGAAGAGGAGAATAATTGTTCCGTATTTACCTCTATGAATTCAGAGCGTAAAATAGTTATTCAATCAGGATATTGGCCTCCATCTTGCTGAACACAGGCTTTTTAAATCAATATCTCCGATACCTCGACTTCATATTCTACTGGTACCGTTTGTCTGTGTTTCTTTCTCTTCTGTTTCATCACGGCACAAAGGATTGTTTTCCTTGGAAGTGAAATATAAAAGTTTCTAATGAATCGATAACGTCTCATTTCCTTTGCAGTACAGTAACAACAGACAGAACCATGTCTACTGGGCACATGGTACAGTAACAACAGACAGAACCATGTCTACTGGTCACATGGTACAGTAACAGACAGACAGAACCATGTCTACTGGTCACATGGTACAGTAACAACAGACAGAACCATGTCTACTGGTCACATGGTACAGTAACTAACAGACAGAAGCCTGTCTACTGGTCACATGGTACAGTAACAACAGACAGAACCATGTCTACTGGTCACATGGTACAGTAACAACAGAACCATGTCTACTGGTCACATGGTACAGTAACAGACAGAACCATGTCTACTGGTCACATGGTACAGTAACAGACAGAACCATGTCTACTGGTCACATGGTACAGTAACAACAGAACCATGTCTACTAGTCACATGGTACAGTAACAGACAGAACCATGTCTACTGGTCACATGGTACAGTAACAACAGAACCATGTCTACTGGTCACATGGTACAATAACAACAGACAGAACCATGTCTACTGGTCACATGGTACAGTAACAAACAGAACCATGTCTACTGGTCACATGGTACAGTAACAACAGGCAGAACCATGTCTACTGGTCACATGGTACAGTAACAACAGACAGAACCATGTCTACTGGTCACATGGTACAATAACAACAGACAGAACCATGTCTACTGGTCACATGGTACAGTATCAACAGACAGAACCATGTCTACTGGTCACATGGTACAGTAACAACAGACAGAACCATGTCTACTGGTCACATGGTACTGTAACAGACATAACCATGTCTACTGGTCACATGGTACAGTAACAACAGACAGAACCATGTCTACTGGTCACATGGTACAATAACATTTAACATTTACATTTAAGTCATTTAGCAGACGCTCTTATCCAGAGCGACTTACAAATTGGTGCATTCACCTTATGACATCCAGTGGAACAGTCACTTTACAATAGTGCATCTAAAACTTAAGGGGGGTGAGAGGGATTACTTATCCTATCCTAGGTATTCCTTAAAGAGGTGGGGTTTCAGGTGTCTCCGGAAGGTGGTGATTGACTCCGCTGTCCTGGTGTCGTGAGGGAGTTTGTTCCACCATTGGGGGGCCAGGGCAGCGAACAGTTTTGACTGGGCTGAGCGGGAGCTGTACTTCCTCAGTGGTAGGGAGGCGAGCAGGCCAGAGGTGGATGAACGCAGTGCCCTTGTTTGGGTGTAGGGCCTGATCAGAGCCTGGAGGTACTGAGGTGCCATTCCCCTCACAGCTCCGTAGGCAAGCACCATGGTCTTGTAGCGGATGCGAGCTTCAACTGGAAGCCAGTGGAGAGAACGGAGGAGCGGGGTGACGTGAGAGAACTTGGGAAGGTTGAACACCAGACGGGCTGCGGCGTTCTGGATGAGTTGAAGGGGTTTAATGGCACAGGCAGGGAGCCCAGCCAACAGCGAGTTGCAGTAATCCAGACGGGAGATGACAAGTGCCTGGATTAGGACCTGCGCCGCTTCCTGTGTGAGGCAGGGTCGTACTCTGCGGATGTTGTAGAGCATGAACCTACAGGAACGGGCCACCGCCTTGATGTTGGTTGAGAACGACAGGGTGTTGTCCAGGATCACGCCAAGGTTCTTGGCGCTCTGGGAGGAGGACACAATGGAGTTGTCAACCGTGATGGCGAGATCATGGAACGGGCAGTCCTTCCCCGGGAGGAAGAGCAGCTCCGTCTTGCCGAGGTTCAGCTTGAGGTGGTGATCCGTCATCCACACTGATATGTCTGCCAGACATGCAGAGATGCGATTCGCCACCTGGTCATCAGAAGGGGGAAAGGAGAAGATTAATTGTGTGTCGTCTGCATAGCAATGATAAGAGAGACCATGTGAGGTTATGACAGAGCCAAGTGACTTGGTGTATAGCGAGAATAGGAGAGGGCCAAGAACAGAGCCCTGGGGGACACCAGTGGTGAGAGCGCGTGGTGAGGAGACACGCGCAGCAGACAACAGACAGCAGCAGACAGACAACTCCTAAAGAAGATGCATTTTCCAGTTAGCTACCAACAGCACTCCTAAAGAAGATGCATTTTCCAGTTAGCTACCGACTTCAAAGAGGAGTTTTAGCAAGAATAAACCCCAGGTGAAAAACTGAGATTTGGCAAGTAACATATAAAGAGCGTCTTATCTGACGCCAAACCAACAACAGGAGTTACTAATAACATACATTTCTACCCCCCCACACATCCACCCCCCCCACCCCCCAACCCATCCACCCCCCCCCACCCATCCCCCCCACACACACACACCACACCCCCCCCCCACCCATCCATCCATTCACCCACCATGGATTCGGGTTCAATAGCTTGAATACATGGTTATTTTGTTTATCTCAACTACCAACACTGCTGCTACTCTGTTTATTATCTCTACTGATTGACTAGTAACTTTACCCCTACCTACATTATATTACCTACCCTACTACCAACACTGCTGTTACTGTCTATTATCTATCCTTTACCCCTACCTACATTATATTACCTACCCTACTACCAACACTGCTGTTACTGTCTATTATCTATCCTGTTGTCTATCCTTTACCCCTACCTACATTATATTACCTACCCTACTACCAACACTGCTGTTACTGTCTATTATCTATCCTGTTGTCTAGTCTTTACCCCTACCTACATTATATTACCTACCCTACTACCAACACTGCTGTTACTGTCTATTATCTATCCTTTACCCCTACCTACATTATATTACCTACCCTACTACCAACACTGCTGTTACTGTCTATTATCTATCCTTTACCTCTACCTACATTATATTACCTACCCTACTACCAACACTGCTGTTACTGTCTATTATCTATCCTTTACCCCTACCTACATTATATTACCTACCCTACTACCAACACTGCTGTTACTGTCTATTATCTATCCTTTACCCCTACCTACATTATATACCAACCCTACTACCAACACTGCTGTTACTGTCTATTATCTATCCTTTGCCCCTACCTACATTATATTACCTACCCTACTACCAACACTGCTGTTACTGTCTATTATCTATCCTGTTGTCTATCCTTTACCCCTACCTACATTATATTACCTACCCTACTACCAACACTGCTGTTACTGTCTATTATCTATCCTGTTGTCTAGTCTTTACCTCTACCTACATTATATTACCTACCCTACTACCAACACTGCTGTTACTGTCTATTATCTATCCTGTTGTCTATCCTTTACCCCTACCTACATTATATTACCTACCCTACTACCAACACTGCTGTTACTGTCTATTATCTATCCTTTACCCCTACCTACATTATATTACCTACCCTACTACCAACACTGCTGTTACTGTCTATTATCTATCCTGTTGTCTAGTCTTTACCTCTACCTACATTATATTACCTACCCTAGTACCAACACTGCTGTTACTGTCTATTATCTATCCTGTTGTCTAGTCTTTACCCCTACCTACATTATATTACCTACCCTACTACCAACACTGCTGTTACTGTCTATTATCTATCCTGTTGTCTAGTCTTTACCTCTACCTACATTATATTACCTACCCTACTACCAACACTGCTGTTACTGTCTATTATCTATCCTTTACCCCTACCTACATTATATTACCTACCCTACTACCAACACTGCTGTTACTGTCTATTATCTATCCTGTTGTCTAGTCTTTACCTCTACCTACATTATATTACCTACCCTACTACCAACACTGCTGTTACTGTCTATTATCTATCCTGTTGTCTAGTCTTTACCTCTACCTACATTATATTACCTACCCTACTACCAACACTGCTGTTACTGTCTATTATCTATCCTGTTGTCTAGTCTTTACCTCTACCTACATTATATTACCTACCCTACTACCAACACTGCTGTTACTGTCTATTATCTATCCTGTTGTCTAGTCTTTACCTCTACCTACATTATATTACCTACCCTACTACCAACACTGCTGTTACTGTCTATTATCTATCCTGTTGTCTAGTCTTTACCTCTACCTACATTATATTACCTACCCTACTACCAACACTGCTGTTACTGTCTATTATCTATCCTGTTGTCTAGTCTTTACCTCTACCTACATTATATTACCTACCCTACTACCAACACTGCTGTTACTGTCTATTATCTATCCTGTTGTCTAGTCTTTACCTCTACCTACATTATATTACCTACCCTACTACCAACACTGCTGTTACTGTCTATTATCTATCCTGTTGTCTAGTCATTATATTACCTACCCTACTACCAACACTGCTGTTACTGTCTATTATCTATCCTTTACCCCTACCTACATTATATTACCTACCCTACTACCAACACTGCTGTTACTGTCTATTATCTATCCTGTTGTCTAGTCTTTACCTCTACCTACATTATATTACCTACCCTACTACCAACACTGCTGTTACTGTCTATTATCTATCCTGTTGTCTAGTCTTTACCTCTACCTACATTATATTACCTACCCTACTACCAACTCTGCTGCTACTCTGTTTATTATCTATTAAAATATATACCAGGCCCGCCACGTCTGTTGACTCATCCATCAGTAACGCATATAATTCACTGGCTTGTATGCAAAGCAGTAATTGTTTCAACACATCTCCTGCCATGTCACTGATGCGTCGTGAAACAGTGTTGTTTGATGAAGACATTGTTGGTATAGTTTATTTTGACCTTTGACCTCCCCCAGTATTGTCCCAGCCATATCCGTGGCAGCAGGAAGAATGAAGTCCTCCACAATAGTATGGGCCTGTCCACTAGGTAGCTCACCATATAAGACACTTCTAGCCACTTCTTATTAATCTGTTGCTTTTATACAGTCTTACTACTCAAAAGTCAAATTAATTATCGCTCAAAAAACTCCAGTGGCTTGTTTTTCAAATTGTCATGTTTCGTTTCTAAATGTCTGCACAAGAGGGAAGGTTTCCTGTGAGAGAGTAACGGTTAATGTGATTGGATGAGTAACGGTTAATGTGATTGGATGAGTAACGGTTAATGTGATTGGATGAGTAACGGTTAATGTGATTGGATGAGTAACGGTTAATGTGATTGGATGAGTAACGGTTAATGTGATTGGATGAGTAACGGTTAATGTGATTGGATGAGTAACGGTTAATGTGATTGGATGAGTAACGGTTAATGTGATTGGATGAGTAACGGTTAATGTGATTGGATGAGTAACTGTTAATGTGATTGGATGAGTAACGGTTAATGTGATTGGATGTTAATGTGATTGGATGAGTAACTGTTGTGATTGGATGAGTAACGGTTAATGTGATTGGATGAGTAACTGTTAATGTGATTGGATGAGTAACGGTTAATGTGATTGGATGAGTAACGGTTAATGTGATTGGATGAGTAACGGTTAATGTGATTGGATGAGTAACGGTTAATGTGATTGGATGTTCATTATTTGACTAGGCTACCTGTATTTGACATGGTTGTTATTTGACTGAACACTAGATGGTTTCATTTTATTTTTGGCAGTGGAACGAGGCTACACAGGCGAGAGAAAAAAAACTCTCCCAAATGTACCCCGTTGAAAAATATAAATGGACTGTTGGAAAATGTGCTTAAAAAAATAAATAATAAAAATAAATAATGTGAAAATCACATTTTTATTTGGCGTACCCCCGATGGCATTGAACGTACCCCTGGGATACCCCGGTTTGGGACTACCTGGTATAACAGAATGATTCTGCTGCTGTGTTTTTAATCAGAGGCTCAGGGGCATGTGGAGGACCTGTAGTGAACTATAGTGGTCTCTGTGGGGATTTGATTTCTGGGCAGCTTTCAAAGCTCTTTACACTACTGTAACAAAGTGCCTGTAGAACTGCTAGGTGAAGGATGGGTCTGGTGGGGATGGTGGGGTTGTGTGTGTGCGTGTGTGTGGGGGGGGATGGGATGGGGAGTTGACGCCGTCACATTGCTGACGGCTACTGGTGCAAAGCTTACCCACAATCCCTTGGGCTGTTGGGGTTAGATTTCTGACCTCTGATGCTATGCTAAGCTGTAAGGGGAGCGTGTGTGTACGATTTTGTGTGTGTGTGTGTGTGTGTGTGTGTGTGTGTGTGTGTGTGTGTGTGTGTGTGTGTGTGTGTGTGTGTGTGTGTGTGTGTGTGTGTGTGTGTGTGTGTGTGTGTGTGTGTGTGTGGGAGCGTAGCATCATATCATTAATATTTATGTTGACACCCAAGCGATCTAACGGGAGGAAGGAAGCCCGGCTCTGCTGCTGCGCTGTAACCAAGGGCAACGCCTCCCTTCCGCATCACGCTCGACCAACTCATTCTGAATTATTATTTTTCAATGGATGTACTTTCCACACCCCACCAGAGTCAACTGGATAAACACAGAATTGTTTGCATGACATTTACTATCCCTCTGATAAAGCTCAGCACAGTTGTCTGTCTGTCTGTCTGTCTGTCTGTCTGTCTGTCTGTCTGTCTGTCTGTCTGTCTGTCTGTCTGTCTGTCTGTCTGTCTGTCTGTCTGTCTGTCTGTCTGTCTGTCTGTCTGTCTGTCTGTCTGTCTGTCTGTCTTCTTATCCTGTCTGTCTGTCTGTCTGTGTCATGTCTGTCTGTCTGTCTGTCTGTCTGTCTGTCTGTCTGTCTGTCTGTCTGTCTGTCTGTCTGTCTGTCTGTCTGTCTGTCTGTCTGTCTGTCTGTCTGTCTGTCTGTCTGTCTGTCTGTCTGTCTGTCTGTCTGTGTTCTTATCCATGTCTGTCTGTGTGTCTGTCTGTCTGTGTTCTTATCCATGTCTGTCTGTCTGTCTGTCTGTCTGTCTGTCTGTCTGTCTGTCTGTCTGTCTGTCTGTCTGTCTGTCTGTCTGTCTGTCTGTCTGTCTGTCTGTCTGTCTGTCTGTCTGTCTGTCTGTCTGTCTGTCTGTCTGTCTGTCTGTCTGTCTGTCTGTCTGTCTGTCTCGAATGTAGTGTAGAAGCTGCTGCTGACGTGCTGTAACTGTTGATATTGTTGCTTGTTGTTGACATCGACCTCTGGACTTCCCTAGGAGTTGGTCATGCTTCCCTTTCAGCCAAGACCTTCCTATATCCACTAGCTGTAGTTTAAACTGAGCCACTGTCCAACCAACCCATTACAGCCCTTCCTATATCCACTAGCTGTAGTTTAAACTGAGCCACTGTCCAACCAACCTATTACAGCCAAGCCCTTCCTATATCCACAGCCAGCCAGCCCTTCCTTATATCCACTAGCTGTAGTTTAAACTGAGCCACTGTCCAACCAACCTATTACAGCCAAGCCCTTCCTATATCCACTAGCTGTAGTTTAAACTGAGCCACTGTCCAACCAACCTATTACAGCCAAGCCCTTCCTATATCCACTAGCTGTAGTTTAAGCTGAGCCACTGTCCAACCAACCTATTACAGCCAAGCCCTTCCTATATCCACTAGCTGTAGTTTAAGCTGAGCCACTGTCCAACCAACCTATTACAGCCCTTCCCATATCCACTAGCTGTAGTTTAAACTGAGCCACTGTCCAACCAACCTATTACAGCCAAGCCCTTCCTATATCCACTAGCTGTAGTTTAAGCTGAGCCACTGTCCAACCAACCTATTACAGCCAAGCCCTTCCTATATCCACTAGCTGTAGTTTAAGCTGAGCCACTGTCCAACCAACCTATTACAGCCAAGCCCTTCCTATATCCACTAGCTGTAGTTTAAGCTGAGCCACTGTCCAACCAACCTATTACAGCCAAGCCCTTCCTATATCCACTAGCTGTAGTTTAAGCTGAGCCACTGTCCAACCAACCCATGTTGGCCATGAAGCAGAATACAGGAAGACCAAGGAAATGTACAAATTGTTGTGGCATGTTAG